>NC_081348.1:17399163-17456817 GCF_029784015.1 Lycium ferocissimum
AGGAAGTAAAATTTATTCATTAAAATTATAGAGGGCAAGATTGTAGAGAACAAAATACACAATAGAAAACTAAAAAACTACCCAATAACTTACCTATTAGTGCACGGCTACAATTTAGGATGAGTGAATCGGGTGAGGATCGTGTAGAAGGGAAATGGAGAAAAATTCGGAGAAGATTGCTGCAGATTAGAGAAAAAAAACGGTTTGAAAAGTGTGAAATGGGGATACAGATTTCTTTTACCTTGTTTTACCGTAGTTTATTAAATGTGATTAACATATTGATGTTTGCTATGGAAAGTAATTAAAACAAACTATAGCTACTAAATATAATTATCTAGTATAAGTTTGTCATGCCATGTAAAAATCCCTTTTTTTAAGCCTATCCAAATAGGCTCTAGGCCAATTATTAATGGGTGGCATAGTTGCTCAATTTAATTACTTTTAAGGGCATATATATACCTTTCTTAAAATTTTAAAAATAAAAAATAAAAAATAAAAAAGTGTAGCGTAGAAAGAGTCCAATTCTATTTTCTACCTACACCGGTTCTAAACTCCCGATCAGTTTATCTTCTAACACCACTACCTCTCATCTAATAATTACACGGATTAGATTAGCTAAAGCTAGGGCTTTTAATGATTTAATTAAAAAATGAGATCCATTGAATCCATAGTGGCGGAGCTACCACCGTCTTCTTCCGCAACACCGGCAGAGAGCGGCGGCGGCGGCGGTTGGTTGTACGGTTGTCTTGTAGAGTGTCATGGTTTATGGCATAATGTGTTGATGATAGTGCCTTCAGCACTGTTTGTTTTGTATTTGGGTTCACAAGCTAAGAGAAGCTTCTCCAAGGTTTCTAGTGGTAGATCGCATGTTGTAGCTGCTCTTTATGCCATTCTCTGGCTTGTTAGTATCTTCAATTTGGTCTGGTCCTCTCTTCAGGTACCTATGCTCAAAAGTATTAAGTACTAGCTTTATTGGTTTTGAGTTTTGTACTTACTGGAATAATGTTGGTACATGTTGGAATTAGGCTTGAGACTAGTAAATTAGCACAATGATTATAGTGAAAAAAGAAAATGTGCAGCTTTCTAGGGTGTTTTTGGTATGAAGGAGAATGTTTTCTTGGAAAATAAGTGCGTTATGTTTTCTTGGAAAATAAGTGCGTTTTTTTTTTTTTTTAACTTATTTTCTTGTGTTCGGTGCTTAAGGAAAAAAATATTATCCTAAAAGCATATGTATATAATCTAGACAAATACTAAAGTGTTAATCTTTTAAGTATTTCTCCCTCGATCCCAGTTTATGTGAATGTTTGACTGAGCACGGAGTTTAAGAAAGAAAGGATGACTTTTGAAGCATAGATAACTGTGTGGATATAAATTATCTCATTAAGGGTAAATGAGAAGTTTAAAGTTAAAATGTTACTCCGTCTGTTTCAATTTGTTTGTCTGGTTTTGATTTGGGTACGGAGTTTAAGTAAGAAAAGAAGATTTTTTTTAATATTGTGGTATTAAATTAATATATCTAGAATGTACCAAAATGCACTTTAATCTTGTGGTCTTAAACATGCCATGCGGAAAGTTGAAATTAGAAGGTTGCCGAAAAAGGAAAGAGACATTCTTTTTGGAACGGAATAAAGGGTAAGTAAAACAAACAAATTGAAATAGAGGGAGTACTAAATATAGAAAGTTGTCATTCTTTTCGGGACTGACTAAAAGGAAAGAGGTGTCACATAAATTGAGACAGAGGGAGTACCAACTTTTTTGTAATTCTTGGTTTTTGAGATTTGTACTCCCTGGAATAATGTTCATACATCTTCAGATTAGGCTTGAGACTAGTAAATTAGTGCAATGATTATAGTGAAAAAGAAAATGTACAACTTTCTAAGGGATTGCTCTTACTTTTCCCTGATAAAGTTGCAGCAAGAACTGTTCCTCTGGAAAAAAATTACAATTGCCATTTACTATTACCAAAATGGATCTTTTGTTTCTAGCTATAATTTGTGGGTAGTGAGTTGTTTGTTGCTATGATTAGAAAGAATTGCTCTTTACCTCCCAAGGTAGGGGTAAAGTCTGCGTACACACTACTCTCCCCAGACCCCACCTGTGGGATTACACCGGGTATGTAGTTGTTGTTGTTGTTGTATGATTAGAAAGGATTGTTCATAAACATGTGATTGATCCTTTTGGAAATGTGCCAATGATCATCTTTGCTTGCTAATTGTCAAAGAATGAGATTGCAACTTTTGCTGGACTTATTTATGGAAACCTCTTTTGTCAGTATATCTGTTCCTGCTTCCTTCAACTTGGGAAGACACAACTCTATTAGTGGTGTTTCCTGTGGAATAATAAACAAAGAAACAAGGGAAAAGCTAGTAAGAGGGTGTTTGGATTGGCTTATTTTAAGTGCTTATTGGCTTTTAAGCCCTTTTTGTGGTGTGTGGCAAAGATAAAAAGTGCTTTTACTTTTAGGCCAAAAGCCAAAAGTTGAGTATTCCCAACTTATGGCTTTTAGCTTATAAGCTACTTTTAAAAGTCAATCCAAACACCCTCTAAATCTTGCATGTGGGATCATGTAGAATTATAATATCGCAGATGGTTGTTATTGCCCAAACTGTGTTTCTAGTATGGGCTACCAATGTTTTGGAACCACTTCTACATTATGATCCCAGAGAGAACCTTAGAACTGATTGGATGCTGGTGCCATAGCCCATATATGATATATTTGGTATTGGCAAATTTTTGAGTTATTTTTGCCCCTAATGTATTAGATGATTCTCTTTATGGGCTTGACCATGTAAGAGAGTTTCGTTCTTCCTTTCTAAGGTTGCTACCTTATATGTTAAAAACATGTGTTCTTTTTGGTTCCTATGAAGTGGATATCTCCTTTAAATACAATATGTATCATTTCGATTTTGGTATGGATGCTTCTGGGTGTCCAATTTGTAGTGTTTGGTGCACATTTACCTAAAGATCTACCTGCAATTAAGCTAAATTGATTAATCTGTCTATCATTATCTTCTTTAAACTACTTTACGTACAGGCATGGGAGTGTGCTCCAGGGAAGCAATTTGTGTGGAGTGTCATCTCCTTGTTCACAACATCTGGCATGCTATTTCTTGAAGTAAGCTTGATAGCCTTTCTACTTCAAGGGAACCATGCAAGTGGACGTGAGGCTTTAACACAAACTTTTCTAATCTCAGCACTTGTAGTTGGATTGGATATGCTTCTCAAGGTATGATCTTGTTCTGTTTAACCACTGCACTTCACTTGATGCCTATCATTGCAGTTATCATGTCATGCAATAGCTTAAGGCTAAGTTCATACGGCTTAGAGGCACATATATAGGTTGTTAGGATAATGTAACAAGTAGAAGAAAAAGAAAATTGAATGTTCAATTTCTTATTACGTTATAACAAAAAAAGGATATGTTCAGTGTGGGAAAACGGAAGAGGGAATGCGAAAGCGATGTGTTCAGTGTTGAAGATGTAGGAAAATTGCAGGGAAAGGGAAGAGGGGACAGGGAAAGCACTGGGAAGGAGAATATACTCAACTAGGAAACGATACAGATGCCGTGGTAATTTGACAATAGCAGCAAACAAACATGCCATCTATTTAGGCGCACTTCTTTCTCATTGTTCTTGCGATTGAATGCTTTATTTCAAATTTGTTTTCATTTTCTTGAAAGAATTTAACGTAAAACTTAATTTCATTTTATTTCCTTCACTTATATTTTTGTTTTTCCTCGATTCATTTTAAATTGAAGTTGGAAGCTAATTACTTCCTCCCTTGTAACGAATAATCTTAGAGATTTAAAGACTTGATGAAAATAATATCCCGTGGCCCAATAGTGAATGTCTAACTATCCTTATTAGACTGTATTAGAAAATGTCCATTTCACTGAAGGGATTATGGAACTTCTTATATAAAAGAAATGGTTATGTAGATCTGAGTAGTCGCTTATCAATACAACTTATTCTCTTCTTTAATCCTAAAAGTAAGTAACTTGTCGATCTCCCGTTCCCCTAGTTGAGATGGAAGATCATCTTGCAGCCTACTGGTTGTGCCAGAGTTGAATGTGTATTTACTGTCTGAGATAGAAAGAGTTGAAGAGGCAATTTTGCATTCAAAGATAGTCAAAAGAGGATAAAGAAAAAAAGCATTCAATCATGAACAACACTTAACTTGAGGAGGATGTATATGCAGGCAATAAGCGATTGGCAAAAATCTATAAGAAGCATATTGTCATATTTTTCTCCTCATGTTCTTTATGCATTTGTTGGGAAGTGCCAACCTATTGGATGTTTGGAGATGGCGAGAGAGTTGAGATGGCTTATTCACTGTTAGCTTTATTATAAGAGGTTGCTAGTGAGAGAGGAATGTTCTTTCCCCCATGGCTCCAGTTGGATCCCTAGAGCACTGAGGAAGGTTGGTTTCTTTGTATGGTTGAAGGCAAGGGGTGTGATCTTAACAGCGGAGAACCTGAGAAAGAAGAGAATCACCAATGTTAGTTGGTGTTTCATGTGTAAAAGTACAGGCGAGAGTGTAGATCACTTCTTTTGCATTGTAAGGTGGCTAACCGGTTATGGAGGGCGGCCCTCAATTTTCTTGGGATGCACTGGGTCATGCCAGGTATAGTGAAGGAGGCTTTGCAAAGTTGGACTCATAGACGGGGGAAGAAAAGCCCGAGGGCTTGGAGCGTTTTCCCATTACCAATCATGTGGGTCATTTGGAACGAGAGGAATAGGAGGGCATTTGAAGGGTTGGAGCTTGATTATGTAAAAATTCAGAGTAGTGTTTTGTCTCTAGTCTCTTTTTGGTGTACTCATGAGGTCCCAATTTGTATAGAGGATTGGACCTCTTTTTTTGAGAACCATATTTTGGTGTAGGTTCTCTTCTTTTGATATGCGGCTTGTGTACGGGGGTTTCCCCAATTGTTAATAAAATTATTTACCTGATCAAAAAAAGGTAGTCAATTTGAGGATGGTGCATATATTAGAGAGAACAAGCGGAAACATCAGTAAGAAATATATATTCATCCTTTCTTCTTATTTGCATATAAATATACTTTGTCATCTGCACCTATATTTGTCAGCAGATGCAATGTTGTGCAAGATAATGTGTTCAAGTAAAAACTCCTTCCTTCTCCGAACAAATCTATGTAGCTTTACCTGTAGTGGGATTGGATTTCTCTAGATCCTAGAACCTTAATGGATTTGGGATCAGACAATGAACCTATCACATGGAATGCTTGAAGGAATGGAAACTCTATGTTTCACATTCGAACAAGATAGATTATGGTGGCTGCGAGACAAATCAGGAGTCTTTTCAGTCAAGACAGCTTACCTTTGGATGAATCACAACAACAGTCTTCAAGTACAATGGCCTTGGAGACAAATTTGGAAGACAAACATACCATACAAGGTGGCATGCTTTGTTTGGTTGGTAGTAAAGAATGCTTGTTTAACAAAAGACAGACTACAAAGAAGGGGAATACAAGTTGGCTCTACCTGTCACTTATGTGGACTGTACGCAGAAACAAACAGTCACCTTTTTTTGCATTGTAGGGTGACTACTCAATTGTGGGACATATTTCTTGCTAATATTGGTTTGAGTTGGGCAATGCCAGCTCATACATTAGGTATGATAACTAGTTGGACCAGAAGTGGAGGGACTAAAGCTCAAAGAAAGTATTGGAGTATGATCCCAGGATGCATGTGGTGGACTATCTGGAAGGAAAGGAATTCAAGATGTTTTGATAACAAAAGCAACCCTATCCAGAAGATAAAGCTTAATTGCATTCGACTTTTGTATTTTTGGTGTAAAGAAAAGTACATAGATGACACAGAGACGCTCGTACAATTTCTAGAGTCTCTCTAGTTGCTAGTTTATTATTTTTGTGCAGCTTTAGCTAGACTCCCTGTAACTATGGCCTTTCACTGGCACTTTTGATTCAATACAGTTTGTTACCATCTCAAAAAAAAAAAAAAAAATCTTACTTTTTTAATCTAATTGCAGCTCACAAAAAGTTCCCAGAAATGAAGATGACTAAATCGACTTTGATATAGCGTACTATTTATTTAAGGGGGATATTTATGTGCAAGAATTAATGTTAGTTGAAAAGAATTAATAGATCCTGGCACAAAATGGGCATGAAGGAAAAAAAGCATCTATTTCCTTTTTTCGTATCTACTTATATGTGTTGAAGGTGTATGGTTGCCTTGTTTAAAAGTTTAAGCTGTCTGAAAGGAGAAATTTTTATTGATATAATTATGGCTTAACACTCAGTCACATGTGGGCCCTTTTTTCGGCAAACACGTGGAATTTTTTTTTTTTTTTTTTTTCTGTCTGGTGGCGGTGCGCTTTGAAACCAGGATTTTTATCTGCTGTCATACCATGTTGAAGTGTGTGATCACCTCATATGAAAGCTTAAGTTAATAGAGCAGAGACCCTATTATTATTAATTAAGTCGAAACAACACTTAAAAAAGAAAGAAGAGGTATCTGGTGCAAAATGAGTTCGAAAGTCAGAAGTTCCAGTGGCGCATGTCATGTTGCTGGTTTTATCGTCGTTGAAATTTTAGATGAATGACCTAGTTCCCAATTATTTCAGTTGCCTTTTGAGTTTTTTTTATGTCCTATAAGGATCAGGGATTCATCTTGATAAAAAAAAAATAAAAAATATGAGGATCAGATATTCATGTCAGCATTCGGCATCTCCGCGATGCTTCTTATGTCCCTCATCCCTGCTAAGAGTAGTACGCCTTCTTTTTGTGAATTATATAATACTAGAGGTATTGATGCGTGCTATTCATTCTCCCAGGGGATCTACCTATTTGGATTTGGTATTCAGTTGTTTGATGTTAGCAACAATGGCTCACAATGGGCCTTATGGGTTGTTCACAAGTTGCTGCTAACTGGAGTATATGGCCTCATCTTTTTTATGTATCGATCTAGATGGAGAGAAAGGTTGCCAGGTGAGTTTCATCTTATGAATTTATATTGGGTCTTTTATGAGCTTATACTATTGTGTCCTTGCTATTAATATCTTTCTCTCGTTGCAGCAAGACCTGCATTCCAGAACTATATTTCCATCATGTTTTGCTTAAATGCGACTGCTTTGATTGCATGTGCACTTGCAGCACATGGCGCTGGATTTGGATTATGGTATGCATCTTTTAGTCAATTCGCATGAAAGTCTTTGTCATTAGATGTTCTTTCTTCTCTAGTGTGATTATTAAGGGCATTCATTTATCCTAAAGATTATTTCAGGGCATTCATATTATCATATTGAAAGTAATAGTATGAGTTCAGAAGTTGGGATATTGCATGCAATTTTATAAGTACAACTAAACTGCGGGAAACAGATTTAAAAAAAAAAAAAAAAAAACCTGATGTAGCTTCTAGTGTCCACTGCATCTTTAAGTTAAATGTATAACGTCTCACCAAAAACAATAGATATTCCTTTCTATCCGGAAGGGTATGACAAAAGTTGTGATCTAGACCAGAAAAAAAAACTTTGTAATAAAGTGTAAATGGAGAAATCAATTGTCTCGTTGCTGTCACATCCAAACAGTTATTTTCAACTTCACATAAACTGATTTTTGCACATGAAGCAGCTGTAACTTGAACAAGTTGCATTGTCTTTTTCATGCTATATTAATAATGATCTTGCAATGAGAAGTTGGTTAAAACCCACTGAATGGTGTATGCTTCAGCTACTTTTAGTTTACTCAGACATCCTCATTTTGCAATACAGGTTGTACAATATCACGGTCATCTGCTACCACGCCATGTACCTTCCCCTTCTGTATGTTACTTTTCTGGCCGACTTTCTCCAGGTATCATAAATTCATTATTCATCCTCTTCCCTCTATCTCCTTGACCTGCAAAGCCCAGACAGGACTCTTACTTAAACATATTTATCCAATATCTTTACATAGTTTTACACTAAGATATTTGTAAAAGCTTACCTGCTCTGTTCTAAATCATGTGTGCAGGAGGATGATTTGCATCTGGAGAATGTATACTACTCAGAAATGAAAGATGCTGGCTTCTTTGATGTCGATTGGGAGTAATTCAGCAGGCATAATGAGGTGAATTTGAAGCTGTAAATGTGTAAATATGTACTAGTAACATTTTAGGAAATTCAGAAAATAAAAAAATTAATTTCCCTTCAAGTTATATAAATTCTCAAGGATTTTATCACTATTTGTCCTATGCTACTAGAGTAAAAAGATACTTTATGCATACATGGAATAAGTCCTAAACTGATGATACATTGTTTTTTCTGGTATAATTTTTCAAAGAACAAATCTTATTAGCACTAGCAGCATATATCTTTATTATTACTCCTGAAAGAGATAGGATAAAGACTGCTGCGCAGCCTGGAAATGCATTATATATAACGTGCTCTTGCACCACTTTCTGTATTTTATCTGCTACGGATTGTGTACATATAGATTTGTTAGATGATAGCCATTGAACCGTGTATTTACAGTTCATTTAGCAAGTTCAATTTTATTTCCTTTCTTCACACGAACTCTATACTATCTTGAACTGCATACATTGTGAAGCCAGTGATGGATCTTCTACTGTGGAGAATCAAGCCTTCATTAACAAGGTGGGAGTTAAGGTAGCCAACTATCCGGGCTAGGCTCAGCAATCTAAGAATTCTGATAACCTTGTCAATCCACGTTCACTTTTGGTATTTCATCCTTAATTTTTCGTAGATGGTGCAATTGACTGAAAGCTATTAAGTCTAGTACTGTGGTTGTGGCTACGACAACAATCTTGAAGGCTATCACAGGAAGTTTTGGGGCCACAAGAAGTTTGGCAACAAAACAGCTTATTCTTCAAATCAGTTGATTAATTTTTTTTTTTTTTTTTACTATAATTTGTTAACGTAGCAAGAGTACCGCGTAATTTTGCATCATACTAAATGTCGGGGTACTACGATCTTAACATAAGTAGTGGGTGATGAAAAGAATACCAAAGGAAAAATAAAAAGATCTCAACCTGCTATTAGTTATTTTCAATCATAAGCCAACTCAAAGGGATAAATTGAAAAAAAGTATAGCCTGCATTTTCTTAACATATTTCTCAACTGCCTCTTGATATAACTTGGAGACAATTCAATCTTTTCAACCACCGTCCTCATTATCATGACAATTGACAGGAAACTGTAATTTCTCATATTTTACTTCTTAACCCGTCATTTGTTTTCCTTAACGAAAGTCCATAGCCTTAGCTTGAAAGACATTTCTACGAGAAAACATAATTGAATCATTAGATTAAACCATAAATATTTTGTTAATTAGAGTAATCGCAAATGCATTTTGTTGAAGCTTGGAAAGAGAGTCTCAATCCTCCATTTAACCAATTTTGTTAATATTCCTTGTGAATTAATTTCTCATTGAAGGGGTCTGCGTGTAAATCATCAATAACCATCTTTACAAGAAATCACCAACGTCTACTTTCCCCAAAAGGAAATAATTCTGTACTCCAACGATTCATCTGTCTACCAAATTTATTCCTCCGTCCAAGAAAGCCCAAAGACTTGCACAGAAATATTTCCTACTTTTGGGAAGTGGATTAATGAATTAATGTGGTAGTTAAAAGGGGCGCAGGAGAGACAAGGTACCGGTTTAGTCGAATTCAATAACTTTAGTTTAAACTCTGTATTTGTCTTAAAAAAATCCAATTAATATGTACAAATTATTAATCCAAAACTCAATAAATTAAAAGGTCAAGAAATCCTGAGCCCATAGGTATACTAAAACATGAATCATTAGAATAAAGTGCTTTGTAAATTATTAAAATGTATCTCTAATAGGGTTGACATATAATTTGCTATGAAAAAGCGTAAAAAGTAATCAATGTAGTAATATATTTAGGTCTAATGCAGAAAAAGGTTGTTTTCATCAAATGTTAAAAGTTCGAAAAAGAAGTTGCTTTATGAGAAAAATTACATTCCAACGACACCCTAATTTAGAACATGATTTTAGGCTGTTATACTTTTATGTCTGTAACTCTTAAGTTATCAAATAGTACTGACACCCTAATTCAGAACATGATTTTAGGTTGTTATACTTTTATGTTTGTAACTTGTAAGTTATCAAATAGTACTGTACTCGATTAAAACTATTTTGCAAAAATATAAAAATAATGTTCAGATAAATTTGCTTGCATCTCAACTATTTTACTGAATACATATTCCGAGTCTATTTGTTCGATATTCCTCTTTAAGCATGAAGATATGGATTTTGACGACAAAATAAATTGCACACAACACACAAGTACGGTAGATAGTGGTGGAATGGTAAAAGGTACACCATTTTAATAAGAGATTTTGGGTTTGAAACTTAGACATGAAGTCAGCTTTAATAACTAATCGGATCCGTGAATTTCGAATATTAAATTGTTAAGCATGAAATTATGATAAATGTTGCTCGAATTCGACTTAATCGAACAAATAATTAACTTTCGAATATCGAATGATTAAAAAAGACAAAACAAAATGCAGCATCTCAAGGTTTGGTGGCCCATACACACTTTAATCCAGACGACTGTTAGAAAGATAAGAGATAAGAGGAAACTTCAATTCTGTTTATAAAAGGTGCAAAAGTCATGGGTAGCTTTTTTATTTCCTTTCCTCTTATAAATTCACCGACTCCACTGATGATATTTCACTATCATTCTTAAAACTAAAGTGAAGTTGCCCCACCTACATTTGCTTCATGTGTTTATGCAAAGCACAAAAGGCAATCAAAAACAAATATTACAAATAGTGATTTCCATCAAAGTAGTTGGTGCTCATTATGATCATGCATTGACTCCTTTTGAAAGGGTTTTTGATTAGTGTATCATATGGAGAGAAAGTATTTGTTTATTAATCTTTAATTTATTTTGACTGAATAATTAAACATTGCTTTAATTTCATTCAACCTACATTTTTTTTTAATGACTTTTGCACCCTTTTTTCTTCTTAATTGCTCATATCAAATGATTGAGTCATGTTGAATGAAAAAAGGAACAGTTAGAGATACTACTCTAGAGAAAAGAAAAAGAAAAAGATAAAACTTATGGAACTTTTGAGAAGGAAATGAAAAGAATAATTAATTTAGTTCGATAAATAAGAAGAAAAACAACTAATTATAATCGATCGTATCAAGTAATCCCTCCGTACCAATTTGTGTGGCACCTTTTGAATTTTGAGATTCAACAAGTTTTTCTTTGACCGTGATTTTTTCATATATCATTTAAATTTTGTTTTATAGTACTTTTTACATAGTCTTTTCCAAATATTTAAGTTTTTAAAAATTTTATTTTAAAAAACTTAAATATTCGTGTACAAACTTATAAAATATTGTCGAAACGGACAAAAATGACTTGTCAATGTAAACGAGGGAAGTAGTTGATATATAATTATGCACATAAAGTTGTCCCTTTAAGCGTGTTCTGATAGTGAGCTTTGTTTGACACATTTAATCATCCAATCTTTGATTGCCCAAAAATAATAGAGTACACTAATGCTACCATTTATACACTTCATACTTGAATGATTCAGCAAGAGCCAAGCAACCATCTTCCTGATCATGACTTCTAGTTTGTCGTCCATCTTTACCATTATTTTTCTTAATAACCAGTGTCTGGATTAGCTTGTACGTATCTTGATTAATTTTACTAGGTATTTGCTACCTTTCACCAAAACAGATATTGGATAGCTCTGTCCACCAAGGCTTGAATAGATGAAAAGAAATCACTTAATGTGTTTGTCTCGATGAAATTTGAATTGAGACCGTGGTCAATCCACTTATTGACCACTAGATCACATCCTTATGTGCACTCTAATTTATTTTACCCCTTGACGTTTTTGAAGTTAGACTAAGTAATATCAAAGGAACAGCGAGATGATTTAAATTCCTCCACTCTCAACTACAAATTTAGCGTTAGAGTATTGGGTTTTGAATGAAAAACTTTTTAATAGAAAAAACTAAAGTACTTTACTCTACCTGACACAAATCTAGCTTAGTCATGTTAGTATGATTCTAAAACTAGATAATTAAAAAAAAAAAATGTGAAACAAATCAACATGGTGAAACTGAAAATGTGCTTCAATTTTTTTTTTCCATCTCGTTTACGTCATTCACGGGTTGCTATTGAAACTTTTAAATTTTCTTCTTTACCACCTAGTTCTTTTAATTAAGAATAAAATCGACTCACTTCGAGTTTATTGGAAAAAATTAGTCACCGGAACGTGAATTGTTAGTATAGAAATTCCTTTGTTTTCTTAATTAATTCATATTTTCACTTTGAACCAAATGAGTAAAATATGTGATCACTTTTAGTAAGTACTTTTATTTTTAGGCAAACTTGTAACTTCGTCAAAGGTCATATTAGGCTTTATATTATTTTTTTCTTTTGGTGAAAAGTTTGAATTATTTTTGGGATGAACATTTGGAATTTTGGTGAAGGAAGCACCATGACACAAAAAGCTCTCAATCAAAGGCAACCCTTTTCTAATTACTCGCATTTTAAGTTTCAACTCAAAAAGATGGTCAAAGAAACTGAAGGAATTAGATTCGGGTCACCCATGTGGGTCAACTCGGATCCATATAAATAATAAAATATATATTTGTTATATATTTAATTTAAGTTAATGAAAAGGACACAACTGTTGGAAAAAAGTTTCTGAACAGTTGTACCTATTCAAGAAACATAAAAGAAGTTCTGCAGGAAGAACTTCTCACTTCTGGAAAAAAAAAAAAGATGTTTCCTTCCTTCATTCCAAAAACAGAAAAAACTCTCTTCTTCTCCGTGAAGAACTACAGTGGTAGATTCCTAAGAAGAACGAAAGCGATCTTCATCGAATACTGGAACAATCTTCTGTAATAGGTACGACTTAGACTATGAATATATATGGTGTAGTTCGTGTTCTTTAACATGTGATTACACTATCGACTAATGAAATAAATATATGGATCTTGGGAGGACTGTGTGTTCTTATGAATTGTGTATTTTTCCTACAGAAACAATATTGAAAGGACATTCATCAAGAAGGGATTATTAGAATGCTATAAAGTTGGAAATAAAGTTTAAATATAAAGTCATCAAACAGTGAAAAAAAGACTCTTCCTTTATTTTTTATGTCGGTATTAGTACGTTCATGAATTTTATCCAAAAGGTCCTTTAAGCTGGCACCACGTACATGAGTCCAAACGAAATAATTTATGTCTCGTCCGATCATGAGGTTAAAAAGTTCTTATTTTTTAACAAATATTTTACTCCTAATAAAAAAAAATTGAATTCTCTAGAACATGCATATATATTCACTAGAAATGAAACCTCAATTATGCCTGTTTGCGTTTGGATCCTACAAATTGACCAAATCAAATCCAACTAAGCACCAGCTGGCCAGTGCTTTAAGATTAGGTTAAATCAAATTCAGTATCTTAAAGGGAAGATAATATAAAATTTTATATGAAATTCAAATATTTTTAATAACCATTAGATTAAATACATAATTTTAAAAGTACAATGAATTCAATATTAAGAATCTTAAAATTGAACTCATGAAGGAAATTTTTTGGATCCGGTTTAATACACAAGGAATGGTTTTTACAATATCTAGCCTGTGAAGGTATAAACTTCAAGATCAATTATCAATTCATTACGTATAATTCTGTTCCATAACAACATTGATTAAATAAGACACTTTGCTAATGAGATCGATAAGTTATGCTAACTTTTCTTGTTTATATTTTAAACTCTCTTCCCGTTGAGGCTTGAGCTTCACATATCGTATGGTTTGGGCAAAAAGAGTTCCATTTGCTTGTGATATTTAAGTTGATCATTAATCAACTGTAAAAAGGTGAGAATACATAAACGGGTTTTGAACACTCAAGTCATTTATCTATTTACTTTATGTTCTTAACTTTAGGTAAAAAAGTATATATTTAGTTAAGAAATTGAAAAGAAAAAAGACAAATAACGACAATATATGTTGGATTATTAAACCATCAAAAACCAAAAAAGAAAAGACAATTAAAGGTGCAGAAAGTATTATTTCATATTCCAAAGTTCAGCCATGTTTGTAATTTGGTAGCATGTGAACAATATCAATAGCTTTTTTCACGTATAAAATATCAAAGATTTCCTTTTTAATTAAAGGATGAGTAAATTACTTGCTCGAAAGTACCCTCTAAGGCTGGTAGTCGGCCTCTTTCTTCGTTTACATGTAAAATAATACTAGTACACAACCTAAAATATATGTAACGTGATTCTAGAAGTAGAAGGAATATTATTACAGTCATATAGCCTGTTTGGAAACTCCTAAAATAAACTTATTTTAAAAATATTTTTTTCAAAAGTTTTTTTAGCAAGAAGCAATTTATGTTTGGTCAATTAATTTAAAAAACACTTTTGATTAGCAGTTATTGCTTGACAAACTTTTAGAGTGTTTCTAAGTGTATTTTTCTCAAAAGTATATTTGAGAAAAAGCTATTTTTTTAGTATTTGCAAAGCAACTTTTGTTATTGAAATTACGAAAACGTATGGAGATGTTAAATCTCAATTGCCACACATGGTACCTATAACAAATGAAATCAATTTTTTATTATTATTTTTGTTTGTTTAATTCATGAGCTTACAAGTCTGGTTTATTTTTATTTTTTAGTAATGAGTTAGAATAAAACATATACATACATTATATCTGCATGCATATTAGTCTATAATGCTCGGATTCTTAAAAAATATTGATGGTTGCTTGTGAATTCTCCAAAAGTAATATATTTTTTGAAGAATAGATATGAATGAGGTAATACTTTTAAAGAGTCCAAGCAACACATATCTGGTGGTTAACTTTTTTATTTTTTTCGGTTAACAGCAACCCAATCCAAAATATTGACTTTCTTAATTTAATTTGATAGTGAACTAAAATTTAAATCAAGTGAAATCATAAGTTTTCCTCTGTTCATTTGATTCGATTTGATTCTATATTTTGTTTTTTCCCCCAATTTTCGAATTATTCTTGCACATCTCCCAACGCTAGAATCTTTAGATGGAGACAGGCGGTCCGGTCTAACTTGTTCGATTGAACGAAATCTAACACCTTGTTTGGATGGTTGTTACCGATTACTCTCTTTTGTCCCAATTTATGTGACACTTTTCATTGTTCGAGATTCAAACTGTATGAACTTTGATCATCATTATAAGATGTATTTTTTCATCAAATTGATATGAGAAAGGTTGCAACTTATAATTTTTTTTATGTAGTTGTCAAATATATAAATTTTAATGTTAAAATATCGAGTTAATCTAATTCAATTTACCTTCAAAGTTTAATTAAATTGACTCTCGAAAAGCAAATAGTACCACATAAATTGAGAAGGAGGGAGTATATTATTTAGTGCCATAAGTTTAAATACAACGTTATTTTGATTGTTACTTAAATTTTATTGGACCATATCGTTTCTTATTTTCATTTTGTCTTTGCTCAAGTATCTAACAATCATATTTTATCCTTTACACTACCTTTTTATAATACCTCTGTCCCCTATCCTATTTTTCTTGTATGGTTTATTCTTCAAATTACTGATATATGACATTATATAACCACGAAAAATGATACTATCTATCTAGACATTACATTCATCAACCATCCAAACAAGGTTTTAAGGCCCAGTTGGGAGCCTTTCGGTGAACCCACGCCAACACCCCTACGCATTTAACACTTACCTCTACTCTCTCTGTCTGTGCCTAATTCTGTGCTTCTGATCACCCTAACAACCAAAAATTCTCCCTCTCTCACACATCATCATATATTCAATTCAATTTTCTAGGGTTCATCGATCTATATATTATATATAAATATATGCATTACATGCGCACGTTGCTTTCTCTCTCTGCATCCTTTGTTTATTATCCGTAAGAGAGAGAAGTGACAACATTGATGCATACATCAGAGAGCTTTAACCACCGAAAGTAACGACGTGTTTACGCTACCATTCAATTCTCTAAGATTCCTTCTTCAATTCCCCAAAAAACACAGAGCATTCATTTCTGTTGCCGTCGCCATTTGAATCTCCGGTGAGTTTTCTCTCTCTCAATTCCGATTTCGAAACGGTGTCGTTTGTTCTGTCATCGGAACCCAATATCATCCTTTCACTTTCTTAGATCAAATCGCCCCATCAACTCCTTTTTTTTTTTTTTTAAGTGAAACTCAAAAATTCTTCTGGTTTCCTTTTTCCATGTTCAACTTCTTCCTTTTTTCTCTTTTGGGATAATTATTCAATGTGATTTTTAAATTTGATTCTGCCATGCATTTATAATACTTGTATTGGTACTTTTAGGTTAGATGCCTGTAGATTTAATTATAGATTTTTTTTTTTTTGGTTGCAGGAAGTGATATCTGCTACTTTGGATTGAATTTTAAGATAAGAGAATAACCATGTATGCGGCCGAGCTGGTGGAGATTGTACCACGGGAACTCAAGTTCAAATGTACGCTTTTCCATATTCCAGTTTTACTGCTTAATTGTGTTGAGATGCATGAAACTTAGTTTGGAAAAAAAAATAATAGAAAACAGTGAGTTTGAGCAGTGCAAAATTGCTCTGTGCAATCATACTGCTCCCTCTGTCCCAATTTGTGATACTTTTCGCTTCCCGAGATTCAAGCTTCATGAACATTGACCAACATTTTAAGATCGTATTTTTTGATACGAGAAAAGTTGCAACTTATAGTATTTTTTCATGTAGTTTTCAAATATATAAGTTTTAATAGCCTAATCCAATTTAAGCTTCAAAGTATAGACTATAGTCATATTGACTCTCGAAAAGCAAAAAACTATCACATAAAGAGTACAACTTAATTGAAGCATTCATATGGATAACAGGCGGATTTAATTATTCTAACAAGAATTATTGATAAATGAGGCCGAGCCTTTTGGTTTGATTTACACTTTCAATTATTTTTTATGTTTTTTTTTTTGGGGGGGTGTGGCGGGGAGGGAGGCATCTTTTTGCTTTATGTTGGAAATTTTGTTGTATAAATGTGGGAAGGATACTGATATTTACTTATATTGGCTTTTTCCTTGCAGTTGAACCGAAGAAGCAAAGCTCTTGCACTATTCGACTAGTTAATAAGTCCCAAAATCATGTTGCTTTTAAGGTATGGGTATTTGTTGTTTCAGTAAAAGTACTATCTGGGAAATATATTTATTCAGAAGAGGTTGATTAGTATCATGTTGGAATTATTTTAACAGGTCAAGACTACTAGTCCAAAAAAATACTGTGTTCGACCTAACACAGGAGTTATTAAGCCCAGATCATCCTGTGATTTTACAGGTAAGAAGAATTCTTCGTGATGGCAGCATATCCATGTCTGTGTTTTGAGTATGACAGCGCCATAACAAATCATTAAATTTCTTGTTGTAGTAAATGCAACTTAAGATTATTCTTGGATCTTGGTACAAGAAGTAGTTCCCGGTGCATGATTTTGCCTTTACACTATACTATGAAGATAAGCCATCACTTCAGCATAGCTAAACCTTTCAATGTGATTACTTGTCTGGATGATGTTAGTTTTAATTTTGAAAAAAAAAAAAAAACACTTTTGGATGATCTTCTGGGATGTATTGCAAGAGTCATTCATAAATCATTTTGGATTATTCGTCGTGATGCTATCAAATGGATAGAGAATCCTAGTCTTTTATATAATTGATGGACTTTGTTGCTACAATCAAATGGTCAGTGTTATGGATTAGGGTCAACAGTGAGGAAGATGGTAACGATGGAAGCTAATGTCAGCCTAAACTAAATAAGCTTTGAGAATTTACTCGGAATTGGTTTTGATGGAGGTGTCCTTCCTTTTCTTCACTAGAGAAAGTTCTTGCACTATATAGAAAGAAATTGGTAAATAGACTGAACATGAGAAATATAATCATGAAAAATAACCTACCAATGCTTTGATAGCCATGCCTTTGATCTAATGGTGAGAGTGCAACATGTGACGTGTGGGTTAGGTGCACCTCACGGGTTCAAACCAACCAATGTTTTGGCGCCTTGGGCTGGGACTAGTGGTAAGAGTGCAACATTTGACATGTGGGTTAGGTGCATGTCATTTTGGTAGTTTAAGTGGAGAAGGGTAGAGGGACGGATCAATTGCCGGCCGAGTTTTGAATCGTGCACCAGTGGTTCTTGGGGATCCTTAGTTATTAGAAAATCACTGTTTTGTATTGTTAAAGGCATACTTAATAGCTAAAATTATGTGGTGCTATGAAGCTTGGTGTTTTGCATCACTTAGGTAGCGTTTAGTGCAAGTACCAAGACCAAGTCGTGTTCCTCAACCAGTGTTGTCAAAGGCGCGCTTAAGCCCTGAAGCGAGGCTCAAAGCATGTTGAGCGCTTCACCTCGCTTTATGTGCGCTTCAGTGTCATCATCAAGACTCTAAGACATACTTTCCCTTGCCAATGAGCCTCTCTTGAAAACGTGACACTCGATAATTGATATTTCACTTTATAGTAATTTCTTTGTCCATATATTTGTTATTCATGCTTATTAGTAGTAGGCTTTGACTAAACATATATATCTATATATATATATATATATATATATATATATATATATATATATATATATATATATATATATTTGTACTTTTGCACCATTGCGCCTTTTTTCATTAAAGCCCACACTTTATTTGCGCTTTGCGCTTAAAGCCCCAGGCTGACCTTAGAGCTTTTTTGCGCTTTTCGCTTTTGATAACACTGTCCTCAACAAAAACTAGCCAACTAAAAAGTAAAAACTCTTATTTTATTTAAAGCGCAAAACAAATTGAGCCAGAGGCTGTTGCTTATTCGAATTTGCGTTAACAGATGAAAAAAAGAATAAAAAAGGACATAATTGGGTTATTAGAGTATTCGAATTCTTCTCCAAATATGCTTCAGTTCTCTTCTCATTGTCTTTTTATTCTTCTTTCCTTCGCTGCTACTCTTCTTTTATTACTCTTTGGTTTTCCCGATTTGCTTCTTTTTTTTGTTATTCATTCTTCTTTTTCTTCTTCCTTGTACAATTCGTCTTTTTATACAATTGTGCTTTTGGATTTTTGCTTTGGTTCTCTCTTCTACTCTTCCTTCTGCTAATGTTTCTTTTTTCTCCTTTTCTTGTCTGTTCCTTACTTCAGTTTATATTCTCCACTTCCTAGTTTCTAGCTGAATGCTGGGAGAATAATACAACGGCTCTTTGCAATCACTATTATTTGCCAGTATTGTTGTTAGAGTTATATATGGAATTATGTTGCAAATTGATTGTTATGACTAATTAATGAAAAGTGAAGGTAGTTTTTTTAAAGTTATCTTTTATGGCCTTGTTGAATTAATATTTTAATGAAATTTAATTTGAGTTGTTGGGGTTAATGTTGTCATGTTTGCATAATTAGTAATGTTAATTGGAATTTTGATGTTATAAGCTATATTGATTTTCTTTTTACTGATGAAAAAAGTATGCACTTTAGTTCAAAGAAGCATGCATTCATCTCTTCTTGCTTGAAGCTCCATGGTGTTGTCACTTTCTTGCTCTTGCATGAATTTTGAGTGATTGTAGGTCTTTTGAGGCACTCTTCAGTTTCTTTTTTTTTTTTTTTTTTTTTTTAACACTTTCAATCACAGCATGGGTCAAGTAACGTTTCATGCTAGTATTTTGGGGCATTCCCTTCTTTTTGTGTCTCATGTTGTTTGTTAATTTAATGATGTGTGAGCATAATATCTGGAACGGAGTATCCTCTCCGTTCAATTTTAATTCAACCTGTAACTCAAGTTGTACCTGCTTCGATCGTCTGTCTTTAATACGGACTGTTGTTCTGCAAGATTTTGTTCCTGTTTAGAGATGATATACAATATATATTACAGCTATTGTGACGCATCAATTCTCTCTAGTGGGGAAAATCTGATTGCAAATAATCCTCTGCCTACTATGCTGTTTCTGTTAGCAACAATGATCAATTTATCGTAGGCGATAAATAGGGTTTTTAACATTTGTTTATGCAGTGACCATGCAGGCACAAAAGGCACCTCCTCCTGATATGGCATGCAAGGACAAGTTCTTAGTTCAGTGCACAGTTGTGGCAGAAGAGACTGTTGAGGACGATATTACATCAGCCATGGTATATTCTCAGTGGGTTATACGATTTCTCAAAGGGCACTCCTCTGACACAATTTCTGATTGCTTTAACTGTAGTTTTCGAAAGATGATGGCAAGTATGTTCAAGAAAATAAGATGAGAGTGATCCTTAGTCCACCCAGTTCGCCTGTTTTATCACCAATCAATAGAGTACAAGGTGATCTTCCAAGTTACACAGATTCACCACGAGAAGATCAAGTACATGGTAATGAAAATATCAGTTCACAGCAAGAAGTAAGTAATATTTTTCAGAAACCAGAATTTTTTGACCATGTTGTTTATTATATTAAAATGACAACAAGCTAAATAATGGTAATCTTTTTCAGGGAGATGTCAATGGAGTACATAGCCACAGTGGAAGATATGAAGAATCGTTGACTAGAGATCAAGTAAATCCCCTTGATCAAAATCCACAGAAAGAAGTAAGTTATTCTTCTGAACTAGAATTTAGAGACCGGTTATAAATGAAAAATACCGTGGAGTAATGCTAAGTATGTTCAGAGATTTCAATTTGGGGTTTGGTTGTAGAACTGCGGCCAAGTACCATGATTAAGGCTCTGAACCATCTGAAGATATAGAAAAGAAAAAGAGAGAATTTATCTTAAATTTGTTCTAAACAATATAAGGCTCCTTACATAGGAGTTCGAAACAAAGTTTAGACTGCATAAAATTAGGGAAGTTATCAAATAAGGAAAAAATATCTAAATCTTAATATTCCTAATTATGACATAACTATGAAGAGCATTCTGTATAAACCTCAACACTGAGAGAAAATCTAGAATATACTGTAACATATAACTAAATTAATTCTCAGTTATTTCAGCAGTCGCTTGATAAGTTGATACATTGAGTTTCCGGTGTTTAGTCTATTTTATGAACATTGAGTTAGCTGTTTGGTAATATATTTTATCTATCTGTTAATACACTTCTTCAGCTAGATGAGAATGTAAATGAGTTTAAAAAGGAAAATGCCAACATGCAAATGGAAGGAAAGCATGTGCAATTGGAGACGAGGAAGCATGAAGAAGAGATGGAATTAGTCAAGAATGTTGGGATCATGAAGTCCAAAATAAGTGAACTAGAACGAAAACTAAGTGAGGTTAGAATTTTTTACCTTTTTACTTTGTTTATTTTTATTTTTTTTATTTCAACTTGAGTCTGGAACAACTTCTGTCATGTCATTTGCAAAAACCACATTTGGTCAATATCCTTTGTGGTTTTTAGTTTTTACATGGATACAGCTTTGCTGAGGTGTTGCCTGGTTTCATTTTTTAAGTAAATGTTATTTACGTCTTGAAAAGAAGCCACTTGTCGTTGATGAATAAGAATCAATTTTGTGCAATCAAGGGGGTAAAACCAACCAATGGAGAATTGGAAGACATACGTTCCATCAATCAAGCAAGGGATGAAAGGATTGTACAAAAATATGCCAGATCACTTCCGACAAATGGCCAACTCACAATTTCAGAAGTTTTCAATACATCGCTCAAACTATGTTGAAACACTTTCTTCTTTTTTGATGTCCAATACATGATAAGGTCCAGAGTAGTTGCATTAGGTCTTTTCTTTGGCAAGTACACAGTAACATCGAACTTACAGAATTTAAAACAATACTGGGAATCAACCACAATGAGTTTCTCTTATTTACGTGTGCCCCTCATTTTTATCATAGAATTTCAGTTTGTGCTAGTTTTGGCATCTATTGGTCAAGTTGATCCATTGATGAAAATTGGAAGGGGTCTAGTTTAGCTAGTTTATACTGCAGTTTGCTGCCTTGTCTAGTCAGTTTTGATGAATTCAATGCCAAAAGAATAAAAATTGGAACCAAAATCAACCTCGACCCTTCTTACTGAAGATTTTTCTAGTCTTCTGGAGCATCTTATAGAGTTTGAGATTTCCCTCCCTCGGGAAGCTTTTGTTCAAATATGAGTCTAATATTAGGTTTGGTGTCCGCAATTGTTTTGGGGAAGTGCTGTTTCTCACTCTTCCGTACACTCTTGCAGGCCAAAGACACCATCTCAAGGCTTACGGAGGAGAGGAAATTTACCGCTCAAGAAAGAGAGAGCTTACAAAGAGAATTGGTATTTTCGTTTGTTCCTATATGGTTTTAACAAGTTTTTTTATTTTTTTTTATTTTTATTAATATTATTAATTTAAGATCACGACAGCTGTAGAAATTTGGGATGCTACCCTAATTCTTAACTAAATCTCTATTGGTTAATCATAGCCACAGTATGCTGCGTAACTGGTCTGAGTCCATGTTAGTCTAGCTTTACCTCAAGCAAATTATGTTCTTGTCTTTGATTGGTCGGATCCATTTAAGTCTTACAAAACATGTACCCGTGAAAGTGAGGAGGAAGAAATTGTATTTCAGTTTCTCTCCCCAAATTTTACCTGATAAAAAAGTTTGTATTTCAGTCACAATGCTCCTGTGGTATGATCTTGTGCTCAATAAGAAGTGTCCCTAATTAACCCCCTTTTTTTGTGTTCTTTTTGTGGTGATGTGCTTTGCAGGTCATGTTGACAAATAAGAACGGCGGAAGGAAAGTCCGAGTTGGATTTCCTCTCCTCTATGTGATTACTGTGGCCTTTATTAGTATGGTGTTCGGTTACCTTTTGCATTACTGATGGAAGCATTTAACACGCTACTATGACGGAGAGGTTATGTCTATATCTTGATAGACGGTTTTTCCTTCATAAAGTCCTTGTCTGCTCTATCTAAAGCTGAGAATCAAGTATGTTGTTGTATTGACTAGTAGTAGAGTATATCAAGTGCTGTAAATGCTGTTTTTAGATGGAATAAAATGTAATAATCTCCGTCTACCACACCATCCCAGCAGGGGGAGGAGTTGTGGAGTATCTTTTTGCTGAAAGTGTTGATTTTATTGATGGTTTTGTCGGGGTGCGTTTTGCATTTTATGTGATAGTAGTGGTGGCTAGATATCGGACATGGGAGAGGTTTCTGGCAGTAAGCAATTACTGTGAATACTAAAAAAACGAAAAGAATATTTTCATTTTTCTTTTTCTTTCATATAACGAAAGACATTTTAGTTTTCGTAGGAAATATCAGATAGGTTTTATTTTAATCAAGGAAATATTTTCTTGGTAAACATCACTTTTCCCATTGTAGCACTTACCTCATGTCTCCCTAATTCCTAAATTTGCGCTCAGTACGAGGGAAATGAGAGGGGTAATATGTCTTGGTGGATCATTTGTAAAGAGGGAAACAATATGTTAGTAACCATTGGAACTGTAACGTAGAGTCCCCAATTTACTGCATATGGCGGAATATTTTATTGTTTTCACGACTTTAAGTGAGATAGATCCCTTTCATCTTTTGATCTAGGAAGTGTTTGGCTGTTCAAGAAGAACAAGAGGATAATAGCTCATAGGGCGTGGAATAAAGGAGGACGGGCATATTCAGGATATCCCCTTTAGGGTGTTCGTCTATTATCAACACTTAGATGTAGACTAGCCATATGCCCGTGGGATGCGCGGGCCGAACATGTTTATTCATTTTAATTAGCCGGTCTTTAAGATCTGTATTTTGTAAATAACTTTTAAAAATTTGTCATAGTCATGACAATGAAAGTTGTTCATCAATGTGAAAAAGAAAATTAGTAAGAAGGTGAGGGAAAATTAATATTTTGATTCTAGATTTTTTTATTTTAAACTGTTTAATATCTTATATGCATACCGACAAGTTGATATCCATCTCAATCAATTAACTGTTCAAATTCAAACATAAAAACCATTGTTGTATATATTGGATTTTTTAAAAACAAAAGTAATAAAATATTTTTATTAAATTAATTAAAAATATGTTAATAAGGGGTAAATTAGTTATATTATAATTTTTTATATTAACAATTATAGATAAAAGGAATCATTACAAAGAAATCAAAATTAGAAAGATATATGTTATATCGTAAATCACAAAATTTTAATTCCGAAATGAAAATATAAAGTAATACATTTTATAAATGTAAATGCACAATAATCAGAGAATGCAAAGGAGAGTAAGATAAGTAAAGTATTGATAAAGAAGGAAAATGGGGATAAAAGTAATTGTCTACGTTAACATATCAAGAGAAAGGATTTTTCGTCTTATTTTACTCTTTATATTAATTACTTATTTTTAAATCATTTTCTAAGGCTATTGAGACTATACACCAATAAATATGGATATTATGATAAAATATATACTTCATTTATTAATTCTTAAAGAACGTGATAAGAGGGAGTGACTTTTATCCTTGTTTTCCTTCTTTCTCAATACTTTAAACGTGAAAAGAGAACGAACAATAGCAATGCAAATTTGTACCAAAAGTTATGGATATATGCATGAGAAGAGAATAAATATTCGTAAGAAACGTGAAAAGTCAAAAGTGAACAAGTAAAAGTGCACGGAGGAAATAAATATGTGTCGGAGAATTAAAATTGAAGTGCATACGTGTATATATGAGAAGAGAGTAAATATTCAGTACTGTCAAAAGTGAACAAATTAAAGTGCACGGAGGAAATAAATTTGTCTAGGAGAATTAAAATTGAACTGCATATGTCTATACATGAGAAGAGAATAAATATTCAGCAAGCACATGAAAAGTCAAAAGTGAACAAGTAAAAGTGCACGGAGGAAATAAATATGTTGGAGAATTAAAATTGAAGTGCATACGTCTATACGTGAGAAGGGAATAAATATTAAGTAATATGACATATTTCTACGTGGGATATAAAAATAATTGGATAAAATGTACAAGGTATATAGCTTATGGTACAAGCGTTCATTGCGTGTACAATTTATGAAGTTCATGGTACAAGCTAGAGGAGCGGTGTTTGTCAATAGAAAAGAGATTAAATATTCAGTACTATGGTATATATCTACGTGAGATTTATTAATTCTTAAAGAATGTGAAAAGTCAAAAGTGAACAAATTAAAGTGCACGGAGGAAATAAATTTGTGTAGGAGAATTAAAATTGAACTGCATATGTTTATACATGAAAAGAGAATACATATTCAGCCAGAACGCGAAAAGTCAAAAGTGAACAAGTAAAAGTGCACGGAGGAAATAAATGTATCGGAGTATTAAATTTGAAGTGCATAGTCTATACATGAGAAGCGAATAAATATTAAGTACTATGACATATGTCTACGTGGGATATATAAATAGTTGAATAAAGTGTACAAATTATACAGCTTATGGTACAAGCATTCATTCCGTATACAATTTGTGAAGCTCATGGTACAAGCTGAAGGAGCGGTGTTCGTCCCTCCTCCACGCTTATATATAATAGAAAAATATATATTTTTAGTAATGTGGTCAAGTAATATGGGACGAAGGGAGTACTTCATTTTTAATAATTCTTAAAGAACGTGAAAAGTCAAGTATAGTAATGTGACCAAGTAATATGGAACGAAGGGAGTACTTCATTTATTAATTCTTAAAGAACGTGAAAAACCAAGTAATATGGCCAACTAATATGGGACGGAGAGAGTACTTTATTTATTAATTCTTAAATAACATGAAAAGTAAAAAGTGAACAAGTAAAAGTATACGGGGGAAATAAATATGTGTCGAAAAATTAAAATTGGAGTGCATACATGTATACATGAGAAGAGAATAAATATTCGAGAATAAATATTCAGCAAGAACGTGAAAAGTCAAAAGTGAACAAGTACAAGTGCACGGAGAAAATAAATTTGTGTAGGAGAATTAAAATTGAACTGTATACGTCTAAGTAAAAGTGCATGAAGAAAATAAATATGTCGGAGAATTAAAATTTAAGTGCATGTGTCTATACATGAGAAGAGAATAAATATTAAGCACTATGAGATATGTCTACGTGGGGTATAAAAATAGTTGGATAAAGTGTACAAGTTTTATAGCTTAAGGTACAAGCATTCATTGTGCGTACAAATTGTGAAGCTCATGGTACAGCTATTGGAAGCTGTGTTCGTCCCCCCATGGCACTTATATATATATATATTGTAAAAGGCATGAAGGAAGTGCGTGATTTTTATTATTTTTTATTTTTAAAAAAAAGGCCAGTTCCGTGCAATCACAGCATCTTGCGCTAGCAGAGTTCGGAGAAGGGCCTTGGGGGGCGTTGTAGACAGTCTATCCTAATGCAAACATTAATGAATTCTTCCACAGCTCGAATCTGTGATCTATAAGTTAAACAGAGACAAATTTACTGTTGCTCCAAAATTTTCTAAAACCTTTAAGAAGTGCATTTGCTCCAAGGTTTCCCTTCACGAAGTGCGAATTTATGAATAGGAATTTGTGCCAATAACACTATTACTTTATTCACGAGTCCCCATGAAATGTCACAACGCCCTCACTTCGCATCTTCTGACAGCGGTTAGAACGACGCATTACTCTATCTCTCTCCTCTGATTCCTTTTCGGATTCTTTTTATATAGCAAATATTGTTGGAATTTCAAAAACTTCCAGCTGGTCACCTTATTTCTTCGCTGACGACGTACTATGATACTTTCTGTTTTGTCGAGCCCTATTTTGGTCTCTGGTTTGATGATTATACTTGCTACTTCTTGACCTTTTTGCCAAAACTCATGAGTCGTGGGATAGGTTTCTCACATGAAATAGCTTAATCTTGACCTACTTGTCTCGCCAAGTAGTTAAAGTTGAATTAATTGTTTTTGAATGAGAATTACACTATTCAGTCCTCAAGGAGGAAACAAACTTAAAGAGTAAAAACTAATAACATGATGTAACCAAGTTCAAAAATAAAACAAATCCTCAATTTGCACGTATATTCGCGCAACTCTAACATCCAAATATATTCACGCAATTCTAACACGTAGAAGATGAAAACTCTATAGATGGATTATCCAGAACGGACCTTAATTAGTTCCGGTGATCGTTCAATGGGAAGTCCGAAAGAAGGACATATCATCTCATGTTGAAACTAGGGATATGAAATTGACTTGGGTAAAAGCTTCCTTCAAAATTTCAAAAATATATTTTATTACTGCCTTTTGACAATTATTTCTTTCTGAAGTTCAAATGTTACAAACTGGAATGCATACCAGGTAATAACACCACAAATTGGTACATAAGCAAGAACAAGACGGAAACACTTCAGTAGCCAAAATTTACAATAAGTTCGAATAGAAGTTCAAATGTTACAAACTGGAATGCATACCAGGTAATAACACCACAAATTGGTACATAAGCAAGAACAAGACGGAAACACTTCAGTAGCCAAAATTTACAATAAGTTCGAATAGACATATCACCATCTAGGAAAGTATCTTCCGGATTAACTTACAAACACGCTCGCCATGGTCAGCCAAAGTTTCACCGTTTCTAAACACTCAACCCCTAACGAGATGATTTTGCTATGTATATTTGAATTTATGAGCATTTAATCAGTGTTAAAGTGACAGCAGCACTAAATCTATAGGATCTGGGTGAAGCTCATAATGCTGTCAGCAATCTGTAGACATACAGTTTTTAAAGATCCACTGGAAGTCCCTTGGCCCATTTTTTTTCACGTCAATTTCATTTCTCGCGTGCACATCATCATGGACCCGGTTCCGTTGGAGAACCAGGGGCAGGAGGAGCAAATCCCCGACCACCAAATACGGGGCGCATGAATGAATCGTCAAACTTGCGCCAGTACCGATGCACTTTATCACTTGGTGCGGTAAGTAGCATCCTCAAACTGGGTGGGTGAGGAAGATCTTGACCATTTAAATCGACTTCGGATCCCTCTCGACTGCCTAGGAGTGGCGCTGTTAGAGACTTTGGAGTATTTGCATCTGATGACACTGTACTCAACTGCCTCTGGTGTGGCAGCAGGAGGCTTATAAGAGGTTTTGTCATTAAACCGAATACCTGGAAAAAAGAGAAAAAAAAAAAAAAACACGTTTACCATTTTGGATTTCGCGCACGAGTGGATAGTTGGATAATTAGGTATTAACAAAGAATGTCAAGGCAGAGGCAGGAGGTACATACCATTGTGCTGAAAAGAACAATGGTTATGGTGCTGGTAATCATTATCGCATTGTCTTGCAATTGAGTGTGTCCCGAACGAGTGAACTGCATGACCAAATGATCAATGGTTCATGACATAAAAGAATACAAGGATGTGAAAATAAGTAACATAAACTGTCATATAAGGGCTAATATTCCCAAAGAGTTAGAATAATGGTCCTAGTAAGCATTTGACCATGCGATTTGAAATCATGATTTCATATTTTGATTTCAAATCAGGCATTTGTTTATGAAATTTGCACAAAATTTCAACCTCAACTTCATATCATGATTTCAAATCTCAAAATTTTCCGAAAACAAAAGTAGAATTTGGAATTCCAAATCATGATTTCAATTTTTTTTTTGTGTAAAACTCGAACCATAACTATTTATTGTAAAAAAAAATCATAAGTTGGTAGATATATTTTTTAAATGTACAATGTGACTCAAAATAACAACGTTGGTTCGTTTTCTCGGTCATCTGATCGGAAATGCATGCTTGGCGTGACAAAATTGTCCGTACCATGTGAAAAAATTATATTAAAGAGTAGTTCCACTACAACTCATGTTCAATTTCCTTTTTATTGAACTAACGTTCAATTAATAGATGTTGTATCCTTTAAAAAGGCTGTTTTGGTAGCATATTAACTTGTTATGCACTATGGTTTGCTCAGCTCATTTGGTAAGATTGCGAGGAAGTTTTGATAGTTTTCACAACTTGTGGGGTTTTTAGGTTTTATGAGAAGAAAAACAACGTAAGAACTCCAAATTACATGTCCAAACAAAACTTCAATTTCAAATCAACCTGATTTCAAATCACTGATTCCATATCATAATTTTGAATCATGTCCAAACAGGGCCCTAGTATATGAATAGCACTTTTACCTTATTATATGCCAGTGCCATGGATACTGCACCTCTCATCAAACCTGCCCACCAAATTATCACCTGCAAAAAAAAGTTAGTAACCGATATTTGTATGAGATGGCTAATATAAGAGAATTTGATCAAGCCACAACTCACTTGCTGCCTAATGGTAATTTTTTCCTCCGAGGATTTCTTCATTAAGTTGGATAAGAATGATAATGGGAAAACAAAGGCAGCTCTCCCCAGCAAGATTAGTCCCATCAGTATTGAACTCACTGCAACTGATAATCCAGGACTGCAAGAAATAACAGCAGCACCTGATAAGAACTACGAACTGTATGACCATAAGTCAAACGAGAGAAAGATTAACCATGAAAGAGTTAATACTAATCTCTCTTCTATCCTGCTGCAGCATACCTATCACTAACAAATTTCCACTTCTCGATATCCAAAGCATCCATACCGACATAGAGGAAGAGGAAAGTCTCAGCAAGAAATGACAAAGTTGCAAAAGCGTGCCTACACAAACCAAGAACGATAACATTTAGATGAAATATGTGGACACAAATGTCACTTCCAAAAATAGCTAGTGACGGTGACACATGATCATTTATATAAATGATGTTTGGATAAGCTACATAAATGAGTTTTTCTGTTTGCCAAAGCTAATTAGATCAGCTGTTCCTTTTAGTAGTTGTAAGGGTTCTGAGGTATGATCTAAACAACAGGTAGCAGATGAAAAAAATTTATTCCATCAAGTTCTAATAAGAAATGCACAAAACCCTGTTCCCCAGGCAGAATATATTGGAAAACCTAACGGCAGAAAAATAGGAAATTGTACCTCGTAGTGACTCTTGAACTCTCAGTCACATTGTGCCAAGTGTAATGGGACATCACAATACCACAGAAAAATACAGTGAGAATCCCACTCAAATAGAATAGCTGCAAAGGATGAAGAATTGAGTCACTAGTATCAGAAACATGTATATTGGATACAAACGCCAAAGTTTTAAAACTAAAATCTTACTTCAGCTAACATGTATGATAAGTAAGCCATAAGCATCATAAGGGCAACCTCACGATCTGTGGAGTGCCTGGAGACAGTAAAAGTAACTTGTCATTACTATTATTGCAATAAGGGAAGTCAGGGAAAATGGGTAGAGAATTTTTGCAATTAAGTTAGAGGAACTAAGCAGAGTTTCACTAAATACGAACCTGTAATTATACATGTCAAACTTTCACAAGAATGATGTTTAAGTTTTTACTAGAAAATGTCCTGGCTCTCTCAAGTTACTTCCATAAGAAGATCTCGGGCTGCTAAAAGTTCCTATGGTTTGCCGGTTTGCTAATAAGCAACAAATAGATATAACTGCAAATGAGACCAGAAATCTCACGTCTAACTACATAGAGACAATCAGGAAATAACATTTCTAACAGACCATGATTGTAGAATTCCACTTATTGTAGGTATACCTATCAACTCGAGTGGTAGCCAACTCGAGTTTTCCGAAGGAGGAGCACTTGGTAACCTTCCGTAGCTCAGTGGTGCGCGACGCAGATAGACTTTTTACTTCTTAGAAAAGATGATAAAGGCCTCTGTAAGGACTGCAAGGTCATTCCGAGTGAGAATCTTATGACCCAGCATAAGCTATTGGTGATGAATTTGGACATAAAGAGGAAGAAGAAGAGAGTCGTGGATGACCGATTGAGGATTAGGTGGGGGAGTTTGATTTTGTCTAGTGCCTTAGAGATGGGGGAGAAGCTGATAGCTATGGGAGAGTGAAATAGTAGGGGGATGCGAGCAGTATGTGAGATAGGACGGCCAGTTGCATTAGGGAAGCAGCTAGAGAGGTATTGGGGGTCTCAAGAGGCCGTCGTGGTGGGCACCGAGGGGATTGGTGGTGGAATGGAGAAGTCCAAGGGAAGGTGAAAGCAAAGAAGCAGGCGTATGTGAAGTTGGTAGATAGCAAGGATGATGAAGAGAAGTGGACGAACAGGGAAAAGTATAAGATGGCGAGAAAGGAGGCGAAGTTGGCAGTTTCGGCGGCAAAAACGGCGGCCTTTGAACGCCTTTATGCAGAACTAGAGGACAGAGGTGGGGATAAGAAGTTGGGCTTGCCAAGGCGAGAGAGAGGAAGGCACGCGACCTGGATCAAGTGAAGTGCATCAAGGACGAGAATGGCAAAGTGTTGGTAAAGGAAGCTCACATTAGACAGAGATGGCAGTCATACTTTCATAAACTCTTGAACGAAAAGGGGGACGGAGACATTGTGTTGGGAGATTTGTGGTACTCTGATAGGCGTCGCGACTTTGGATATTGTAAGAGTATAAAGGTTGAGGAGGTTAAGGGAGTTGTTCGTAGGATGCGCAGGGGAAGAGCTACCGGACCTGACAAGATTCCTGAAAATTTTTGAAAGAGTGCAGGCAGGGTAGGCTTGGAGTGGCTGATTGGGTTGTTTAATGTCATTTTTAAGACAGCGAAGATGCCCGAAGAATGGAGGTGGAGTACAATGATTCCCTTGTACAAGAACAAGGGCGACATTCAAAGCTGCTAAGTCACACTATGTAAGTGTGTGAAAGGGTGGTGGAGATGAGGGTGAGAAGAGGTGTGCCTATTTCAGAGAACCAGTTTGGATTCGTCTTCTGCGGCGTATCGACTGCGAAGCTATTCATATTGTAAGGAGATTGGTGGAGCGAGGTATAGGGAGCGGAAGAGGGACTTGCACGCTGGTATTCATTGACCTAGAAAAGACTTACGACAAAGTGCCAAGAGAGGTCCTATAGAGATGCTTGGAGGCTAAAAGTGTACCTGTGGTGTACGTTAGAACGATAAAGGACATGTATGGTGGAGCCAAGACCAGGGTAAGGACGGTAGGAGGAGACTCGGAGCAACTGCATTACGATGAGGTTGCATCGGGGATCGGCTCTTGCTTGGTTTCTGTCGCCTTGGTGATGGATGAATTGACGCGACAAATACAAGGTGAGGTGCCTTGGTTTATGTTGTTCGCGGATGACATAGTCTTGATTGTCGAGACTCGTAACGGAGTTAACGCTAAGGGCGGAGGGCTGGAGACAGACGTTGGAGTCTAAAGGATTTAAATTGAGTAGGACCAAGACGAATACTTGGAGTGTGGGTTCGGTGGCGTACCGCGTAGGCTTTATGTGAGGCTTGGAACCCAGACCATTCAAAAGAAAGAAAGTTTCAAGTATCTTAAGTCTATTATATAGGGAGATGGGGATATCGACGATGATGTTTCACATTGTATTGGTGCAGGGTGGATGAAATGGAGGCTCGCTTCTGGAGTGCTGTGTGACAAGAAAGTGCCACCAAAACTTAAAGGCAAGTTCTACAAAGTGGTGGTTAGACTGACTTTATTGTACGGGGCGGAGTGTTGGCTAGTCAAGAACTCTCACGTTCAGAAGATGAAAGTCGCGAAAATGCGAATGCTGCGATGGATGTGTGGGCACACTAGGAGGGATAGAATTAGGAATGAAGATATCCGGGACAAAGTGGGAGTGGCATCGGTGGAGAACAAGATGCGGGAAGCGAGGCTGAGATGGTTTGGGCATGTGAAGAGGAGAGACACAGATGCTCCAGTGCGGAGGTGTGAGAGGTTGGCTATGGACGATTTCAGGAGAGGTAAAGGGAGGCCAAAGAAGTATTGGGGAGAGGTAATTAGACAAGACGTGGCGCAGTTTCAACTTACCGAGGACATGACCTTAGATAGGAGGTTGTGGAGGACTCAGATTAGGATAAAAGGCTAGGTTGCTTATCCTTTCATCCTAGTAGTTATAGTTTTGCTCATTCGTTTATTGCCATTTGATTTCTGCTTATATTTGTTAGGCCTTGTACTTTAATTATCTTATTTATCTATGGTAGCTAATGCTCCTTTCTTTCCGCATCCGTCTATCATGACTTTCTCGCTTTTTGTTATTCCTCGTTTTCATATTGTTTTTGATATGCTTGTCCCTATCTGACTTTTTGTCTTGTTTTCTCTGTTGAGCCGAGGGCCTTTCGGAAACAGCCTCCCTACCTTTCAAGGTGGGGGTAAGGTCTGCGTACACTCTACCCTCCCTTGACCCCACATTGTGGGATTCTACTGGGCATGTTGTTGTTGTTGTAGGTATACCTATCAACTATGGCAGAGGATTTAGGCACTGAGATAGAGTCCACAGACGTCCTAAGGAAAAGCATCATATCTGAATAATCAAGCTTGCAAGAAGACCACATTTATTAATTACAAGAAAAATGTTTTATTTTTGCAAAGTTAAGGCAACTTAACCAATTAAGGAATGAATTCATTGTAATCAAAGCATATCAGTAACATCATTGCAGCAGGACAACCAAAAATGTGTGCTACCACAAAATCCTTAATTGAGGCATTACCTGCCAAAATACAGCTTCTTGATAATGTAAGCACTAAGAAGACCTGTCTGCAGTAAGAATAAGATGTCAACTTAAGGGGAAAAGCCTAAGTAGAAGTCAATATCAAAGATTTTGATAAATGACGCATCATGGACACATCATTTTTCCCACACACGCACACAGAGAGAATGAAACTTACTAGTGCTCCCAGTAAAGTGCTAGCAAGAAACAGATAGAAGAAGTTGCCAAGGAAATGGAGGGCTATACTGAGATTCACGCTTGAAAGGTCAAAGTTTTGAATAGCGTTGAAAAGCACCACTGATGTAGCATCATTTACAACTCCTTCTCCAAATACAAGACTGTAAAGGAGGGGTGTCTCATCCTGATGTAGGACCTGCAGCAGAAAAAACTTGTACTTCAGGGCATTATATTAGGTCATCAGCATCAGCCATATGATGGTCACTACTTCTGTACCTGCAATGTGCAGACGGAATCTGTGGCAGCAAATATTGCTCCAATTGCTAACAAACGGAGAAGAGAAAGTAATAAAAGCCGTCAGAGATAGAAACACAAACAACCAGCAACAGAACAATGGTTCAAGTAATACCGAGATAATCCCCAATATCTAGAAATCCAATGTCCAACTTCTTGAAGAATTGAATGGCACCTTCACATGACAGAGAAAGAATATCAACAAAGGCTAATTAACAAAGCTTGAGAGAACACATGCTACATTGAAATTCTATTCAAAGATTGGGATATAACAGGGACAATATCATTGCCAGAAAACAAGGACACAGTAGCATGTCCGGCAAAATCTCTAGGTGAACGTACTAAAATGCTTAATCTTAAGGTGTCAAACAAATCTTAAGGTGTCAAACAAATCTACCCTCGTCCCAGTCATTTTGAATAGAGAAGCTTTGCATCATTGCTTGATGAAAAGAAGGTAAGCAAAATCAAGCCATCTTGAAATCACCTTCTTCTTCCTTACCGTCAGAACATCTGGAGTATAATTGTTTGTTCACCGTCACTTTCAAGGCCATGGACGCGACATCATGCACACCACATAGACGGCTTGATATGTGGAAAAGCATATGAAAATCGATAATGAAAAATTCCTATTGAGGGACAGGCACATTGACAAATGAACATGTTTTAGCAAGAAAAAAAGCCACTACAAATCATTAAACTTATTACAGTTTCATCCCTCATCATTTCATGACTCGTAGGAAAGACCTTGGGAAATAAGAAGAGATCAGGTACAACATGGAGAGAACTTCTCAAAGCAGACCGGCATGACACAACTTTGGCTTGGGTGTAATTTCTACTCTTTAAACTAAGTACCTTTAGTGGTTGTTATGATAAAACCACAACAAGCATCAATCTGCTGACAGGGTACCCCAGTTGCAGAATAATTCTCTGGTGGAGGACCTCTCTAACCAATAAAACTTACAGCATGAGCTTTTGCAATAATGTCAAAGCATATGCTGGAAACAATGCTTTAAATAATACCTAACGAAATAATTGCACATGAGACCAGTGTACCAATGGCTCCAAACATCATTATGGTAATGAAGTTCACGAAAAACTGCTTCTTTTTTACCTGAAACCTGTAAAAGAGTTACATATGTAATGTTTAATTTTTTGGGGGAAAAAATACTAGCAGTCAAGACACAGGCCAGTATGAGATTTCCGTATGCAAGAGAAAAAAGATACACTAGCAAACATGGAAAAATGGTCAATGAGGAGATCAATGCAACAGAAAATTCGAGACCTTTACTAACATTTCAATCCTCTCTATTGATAGTTCCTCCTATAGGGTTTTTAAAATTCCCTAGACCTTCGCTTTCATTTTTAAGACCATTTATGATTTAATCATCCATAAGATCCAATAAAGCTACTCCCATATTTTTAGTCTAACTGGTCTTCATGACTCCTTGTACGAGAACTTCAACAATTACATTTTTAATGAGCAAGGTCGACAAGTTGACACAGCAACTCTCCAACTTGGTGATAGCTTTCAAGTAGGACTGATGGTAGAGATGTCTACCTAAACTTTTGAGAAGATATCTGACAGCACACACTACTATGTAGGCTCATCAAACATCAATAACAGAGTTATGGAACAAGATGAAATTATTCTCCTGATAATTCTTGCTTACATACTAACCAGAAGCTGCAATTACATACTAACCCATAGCTTAGCGGATAAAGACCTGAGGATATGCATACTAGCCGGAAAATCAACAAGCTCCTACATGATTTCCAGGAACTACTTCAATGAAATGTTTCGAACCGCATAAATGTCCTTGATTCCATTATTCGCCATCTTCAATCAATGAATTAGTGTTCAACTTCCTCGTCATCCAAGTAATGCTTCTAGTCTGATTATTGATAATAATCTGGCTCTATATTATTAGTTTACACTACATTGCCAATCTTTACAGTGATAACTTAGCTGACCTAAATATCCTCCCCTATTGTTTATAGACAGGGATATCTATCTGGATAGTATATATCATCAGATCATACTCCATGACAATGAGACAGCATAAATATTTTTGAATGCTTCCTTGTCAGTAAACATAACATCCAGAAGGCAAACTTATGAAGTAGAAAGCTCTTGGCAACCTTCGAAACATGCAATGAAGCACAAAAAACAGTAACAATAGAGGAAAATGATTATTTTACCCTGCATTAAATATGATTGGAGGAAGTAGATATATGAAAAAGAGATCTTCACTGAACACCAGAAGGTGTGAGCTCTTTCCCCCACTTATGAGCAAGATAACAACTCCTGTACCCAATCCCTGCAATTAACAAACATGAAAATAAATGTAAGCATTATAAGCAAATCAGGGAATGTAAGAAATATAAATGACGAACTGGCAATTTGTATTCAAAGTAAAAAGACATTCAAGGGCGACATGGATACTTCACTTCAACTTTGATACTTTTACACCATCTGCATTATGTGTCTTCCCATGGAAACTCCTGTGTAGAATAAAAGGAGTGACACTCACAATTATGAGGGCAGTAATGGACTCATTTATCCAGCGGTTCTCCTCCAAGAGATGACCAAGGACGATGCAAGCGCAAAGGAGTGCCACAAAGAGGTTAATGGATACAACTTCTGCATGATCTGAAGTACCCAAAGAGCCCAGTTTTGGTAACAGAGCCAGCACAGAAGCCATCTTTTTTGCCGCTTCCTATTACAACCACAGTTCACCAACTTTGTTTCAACTTAGCCAAGTTTCACCGTGGTTTGCTTCCTTCATGTCTCTACGCTGTCCTAGATAAAAACAAAACTTCTGCATATTACTATATTCCATGAAATAGAATGTCCCACATAAATCGAAATCCAATTAGGCAAGTAAAACAGTATACCTTTGAAGCAAGGGTGCAGAAAAGAATAATTCTCATTAACCAGATAAAAATAATTTCTAACTAAATCTCCCCAGCTTACTCCATTTATTTTCCAAATTTTTTGAGCAACCAAAAAAAAACAACAATTTCCTTAGGAAATTAGAATCTCACACATGCAAAGGAAAGGCTTCCTAAAAATAAATTTAATCAATAAATCAGTTATATCTCAACCCCCAACATAGTTAAGTCCTTTTTTACTCTATTTCGGCCCATAACTTCAATATAAGATTATCTCTTAGGTAAATGAGATGTTCTCTAACTCTCATGCTTATACCTACATGGATATACATATTTCTAACAAGATTCTTGACAAACAGCAAACTTAATGTGTATACAATAACAACAACAAAGCCATGATCCCAATTACTCCCTCTCAATTTGTTTGTCTTACTTTTCTTTTTAATTAGTCCATTTAAAAAAGAAGGCTTCTTTCCTTTTATGGCAACTCTTTAATTCCAATTTTCCACGTGGCATGTTTAAGACCACAAGATTAAAGGGCGACTTGGTACATTCCAAGTATCTTTGACTTAAGACCACAAGATTTAAAAAAGTACTTTACTTGAAACTCCATGCAATTCAAAACCCGACAAACAAATTGAAACGGAGGGAGTAGTATATTAAGCGACTTGAGAAAGAAAAAAAAACTTTAATAAATAGGAAACAGCTCCCATAAAAAATAAAAATAAAAAGTTTAAGTGGGAAACAAAGCCACATATGTTTCAGAAAATTTCTATAGTTTTTCTTCAATAGTTTGCAAAATCTACTGAACACCCAAATAGAAAAAAGATCATTTCTAAGACATTAAGATTCTCACCAGTGCAAAGAGAAAAGCTTCCAGTGCCTTTCACCTATAATTAAAATGAAAAAACTTCCGTTAGAAAACGAATTTAACAAAGAACAAAACGTCCATGTTTCTGCAAAGTCTGCTTAGTTTAATTGCCCTTATTTTCTGAGCAAACAAAGAGAAAAAGATCAATTTTTCCTACGAAATCAAGATTCACACCAAATGCTAAGAAAAAGTTCTAACCAATATCCAATGATCAAATGCAAATATAATTTTTTCTTTTTTTTTTAAAAAAAAAAAGCATGTTTCCATAATTTTCTACTGTATGTATCCAATAAATGATCATTTCTAGTGGAATTTACATTGTCGCTACGAAGAAGCAAAAGAACGTATATAGAAAAAGCAAAAGAAAAAAAAAAAGACACGATTATATGAAAACGTTTGTGTTCCTTATAAAAAATCAGAGCAGCTTGTTTCCTTTTATTATTTTTTTGAACTTCATCTGTCAAAGGTGAAAATCGATATTTCAACAATATTTTAAAACAAGAGCAATAAGAAACGAAAAAGAAAATAGTCGGGTTTTAGGATATACTGACCAATGCAATTGCATGCAGAAAGGCGCCAGAAACAGAGCTGACAAACGATTTCAATCCCTTAAACCCAACCAAAAAAAAAAAAAGGAAGAAAGAAATGGAAAAATAAAGTTCAAAGCTTCAAATGTATGTGCTTCGATGGAAATGGAGAAAAAAAAAAAAAAAGCAAACAGAGAAAGAGAGAGAGAGAATGATTATTTTTTAGGGGAGAAATGTGAAATTTCTAGAAAGGAAACAGGAGTAGAAAATTACGGGAATAACGTGACCTTTTTAAAAAAAAAAAAAACTTTTTCTCTCTATATATACGGACTGTATAATTTCTTTCTTTTCGGGATTTTTTTTTTTTTTTTGTTAATAAAAAATGCTTCACTTTTAGGTGTCCTTATAGTGCTGACCGTTGAAAGGCCTTTTAGGCACCCATTTAAGAAGATTTTAAGTTATATGTAGGATAAATTAGTATCGAGATAACTCAGTCCGTGTACCAAATGACCCTCATAGTATAATTTAATTGCTACTATAAAAATTAGCAACTCTAGTGATAAATATCAATCAATTATTAAATTTAACTCCTCTTTTAAGTTTCTTCGTTTTACAAATGCTAGTGTTAATGAGAGGGTTCAACACGAAATGTACCTGCTCTTGCTCTTATCTATATGGTACATTAATTATTGCTCTGTCTATTCATTATTACAACTACATACAAGTGTAAGAATAGTAATTGTCCTGTTGTCTTATCACGTCAATGTGTTATCAGTTCGCTTATCACTGTGGAGCAGATAAGGTATAGTGCTGTCCTTCTCATAAATTTTGACGCCATATTAAACAATTAAAATAAAACTCATAAATTAAACTAAAAAAAATATCACTACACCATAGTTAGATCATAAAAAACTAGTTCTACATGCACATGCATATTTTTCATTTATTTCTATTATCTATATTATAAAATCGTAGTCATATCTGATATTATAAAATCGTCATTAATGAAAATTGGTATGAATGAATCATTTTGATAACGGCGATAGCATAAATAAACCAAACTCTTGATGAGTGGTATAAATGAGTCATTTCCGATAGTTCGATGGCATAAATGAGTCAAACTATTGACGAGTGGCATAATTGAGTCATTTCCGATAGTTCGATGGCATAAATAAGCCAAACTATTAATAAGTGGCATAAATAAGTCATTTTCGATAGTTCGATGACATATTTAAGCTTTTTCGTTTATTTTTATTTTCGTTTATTTTTTATTATAGACACTCAATAGGAGTAAAGCTTTTTTTAATATAATTATTATATTATTATTATTTCATGTGCTTAAAAGGTTTTCGCAATGAAAGGACTAAAGATTGACGTACAAATCACTTTCATCTCTGGCATTTTCTGCTGACATTATGAGAAACTGTCTTTGAGTTTCTCTAAGTAGCAATGGGGGCATAAACCTAGTAAAATCCCAATCTGATTTATGGAGAGAGACTTTCTAAAACAATTGATGAATTTACCTTCAAAAAACATATAATAATATATTCAAATGGTTTTAAGAATTTTCCTAATACAGTACTACTCACCTTTTTTTATTATTATTAATGTACTCCAAATAATAATCTAGTAAAAAAAAAAAAAAAAAAAAAAAAAAAAAAAGGTAGAACAAAAAAGAATGGCTAACATTATAAGTTACAGCTTCTTTGCTAGTAGTTGACATATTCACGTGTCTGATGTTCGAGCTACTAGGTTAATGCATCAAAATTCACGGGGCACTTGTGGAATTCTCGACAGAAAGATAATAGTAGTATTTACTTCTCTTTGTTTTTACACACGTACTCTCACAATCCATATAATTGTTTTGGTTGTAAATTTAAATTATTATTATCTCATCAATTTGTGTTAGTCATATCTTAACTAATTGTGTTCGAGCTCAAGGAATGAGAAAAATCCTATTGGGAACGCTGTCACCAAAATGGATCCTGCAACGCGCAATTTAAATTAGTCGGACTTCAGCGCAGCACCGGATACTCGGAACAAAAAGAAGTAATCTTTTAATTTTATTTGTTCTAAATTTTCTTCTAGGAACCTTGACGTAACGGTGAAGTTGTCTCCAGGTAACGAATTCGAGCCTTACCGGACCCTATTAATATCGCATGATTTGTGCTCCAGACTGTCATACTAAATTTTCTTCTACTTTCTCCCCAAAATGAAAATAAAATTTTAATATAACAGCTTCAAATAAATAAATAAATTAATTACTAATTAGTTGTTTAAAGAAGGATTACAATTTTTGTATTCCCCTAAAAGTATCTCTTGTTTTTTGTGATCTATTTGGAAACGTAAAAGAGTAGACTTTGAAGTTTGAATTCGGGAACATCCGATTGAAAAAAGAAAAAAAAGTTTGAATGAAAGTTGCCCTTTTCATTTTGCTTCTTGAAATTGAATCAGAAGATTCTTGTGAAATTCACATTGAAATTGATGTAATTGTGGCGCATTGATCTTTTCACGCCCACAAATGGAATATTGTTCAATGAACGTGATTTGTTATTTTGCCTCAATACATTTGTTTGGTCAAAACCACCTAATTATGTTTTGCAAAATCATGAGATCATTATAATGAGCTCTAGTTCAATATTCAATTGAATTTTATTTATCTGAAATGCAATTTCGAGTCATTGGGTCCATAATACAAGGGGATGGTGAGATTGACAATGATGTCGCACACCGCATTAGAGCAGGGTGGATGAAATGGATGCTGGCCTCCGGGGTGCTTTACGATAAGAAGGTGTCACGTAGGTTAGGGCTGGGCATAAATACCGAAAATCGAAAAACTGAACCGAACCGAACCGAAACTTCAACAAACCGAACCGAACCGAACTAGTTTGGTTCGGTGTTTGGTGTCCACCTTCAAAAAACCGAAACCGAAATAGCCGAACCGAAGTTTGATAAAACCGAACCGAAAAACCGAACACACACCGAAATTTAATACATTACCCAAAAAAATTAAAATAATCCAGGCCCATTAAGTTTAAAGCCAAAAAAATTCAATTGTAACAAGCCCTCTTTTGCATTTGTATCCCTAATTTTCTACTTCAGTTGAGAAAATCAAATATGTTAAGGAAGGCAACTAGGATGTGTCTTTAGGATTAATGTATGTTGTTTATGTGTTTTCTTAATTATTCTTACGGTATGTATATAACACCTAGTAATCCTATATCATGGTTATAGTTTTCTATTCTTGGATATCCTGTTTGTTTAATTTTGATTTCAATTTATCAGTTTTATGTTTTATTGCTTTTGAGAATATGAATTAGTGTCAAGGGAATCGCTTCTAATATCATATCAAAAAAACCGAATTGAAAAAACCGAAATCGAATCGAACCGAACTTTAAAAAATCGAAACCGAAAGAACCGAACCGAACTAGTTTGGTTCGGTGTTCGGTGTTCACCGTCAAAACCGAACCCGAAATAGCCAACCCGAAGTTTGATAAAACCGAACCGAAAAATCGAACGCCCACCCCTAGCGTAGGTTGAAAGGTAAGTTCTACAGAATGGTGGTTAGACCGAAGATTATTGTATGCGTAAATCGGCTCAAGAACATTCAAGTTCATAAGATGAAGGTTGCGGAGATGTGAATGCTCAGATAGATGTATGGTCATACTGGGAGAGATATGATTAGGAATGAAGATACACGAGACAAGGTCGGAGTGGCCTCCGTGGCAGATAAGATGAGAGAAACGAGACTGAAATGGTTCGGGCATGTGAAGAGGAGGTGTGAAGATGCGCCATATAGAAGAGCGAGGTAGGCGAAAAGAACGGGGAAGTGATTAGACATGACATAGCACAACTTCAAATTTTCGATCGAGGACATGACCCTTCGACAGGAAACTTTGGAGGTTGAGGATTATGATAGAAAGTTAGTAGGTAGTTGAGCTTCGTCGCGTTGTTTGTGAGAGAGTAGGGGCCTAGCCTTTCTATCCTCTCTCTCCTTTTCGTAGTAATATTATTTTGGTATCGAGTAGATCATTATCCTTATGTGTGTATTATTTTGGTATCGCCTAGATTAAATATGTTTCTTTTGAGTCGAGGGTCTATCGGAAGCAACCTCTCTACCCCATAAAGGTAAAGGTAAGATCTGCGTACATCTTATCCTCTCCATATCCCAATTTGGTCACTCATGTTATGGGAATTGCCTTTTAATATCACGTTTATTTCTTTTAGAACTATAATATCACTCAAGTATTACAATTTTCCTCCGAATATACGAAACACTACGAAAGTCTATCTCTCTCCTAATTGGCAAGCCATGTCACATTAAAATTAAGTTTTTTAATACTAAACATTTTAACGCATTAAACCCATTTAACTCATGAACTTTGAATCGTAACATTTTTCTACTCATTCATATCTTCATTGTCTACTAAAATGATTAAAAAGCAACTGTTACAACTGCTAATTAGGAGTAACCTTTTGTCAATTAAAAAAGATCCAAACAAGTTAATATTCATAAGTTGTTTAGAGAATTTAATATTTATTAATTTCATTTGGATCAAGCCATGAAGCATGAATCGCTTGAATTCATTTTGAGAAAAATGTATATTTATATTAAGTTGGAACCTATTAATACTGTGCGCGTCCAGGAGGAATATGAATTAAGATATGGTGTCCTAGTAATAAATACGATCATTATTATAGCAGTACTTTCTTTGCTTCTTCTTTTAAAAAGGAAAAAAAAAAAAAAATCTGATTTCGCTTTCTTCTGCACATTTTGTGGGATGCAGATTAAACAAATTTTGTGCGTATATCTAATCTTTACAAATCTTTTTCTGTTTGATCAATGTTGTTACATTTTTTTTTTTTTGCACGGATTGCCTTTCTTTTGGGGTGGTATTTAGATTTTACCCCTCATATTTATGGTCTTTAAGTTTTGCCCTTCGCATAGAAACCCTGAGGTTCTGGGTTTCGAACTCCTGCTCAGGCATAAAAATAAAAAATTATTTTGGAAGGCAAGACTTGCGAAAGTTATGCCGGAGCCAAAGATACCCGCGCTTAAGGCATGACTAAAGTTATACTGGATCCGGCAGAACTCTTTGCATAGTTTAGTTGTGCCTTATGGGGCAGAATTTTAGTTATAGCCATAACTAAAAGTATGCCTCGTAAGGCGGAATCTTTCCTTAAGGCATAGACTTTGCCTTCAGGAAAAGTTTCGCCTTATGACTTTTCCTTAAGGCATAGTTTATTTATGCCTTATGGGGCAGACTCTTAGTTAAGGCATAACTAAAAATATATCCCATAAAACGGAACTTTTCCTTAAGACATAACTAAAAGTTTGTCTTGCAAAGTAAAAAAATAAAATATATGTCTTAAAGCAAAATCTGCCCCCTCCGACAGACTTTAGTTATGCCTTAAGAGCGCGTATGCCGAGTCCGGCATAACTTTTCCTAAGCCTTGCATCACGAAATTATTTTTTATTTTTATGCCGAAGCGAGAGTTCGAACCCAGAACTTTAAGGTTTCTACATGAAGGGCAAAAATTAAAGACCAGCAATTTGAGGGGTAACAATTAAAGACCACCCCAAAAGAAGGGCAATCCTGCGAATTGCCCATGTTATTATTATTACTAGTTCAAGCAGGCGCGTGCAAAGCTCGGGCCCACACTCAAAACTTAAAAGTCTTAATTCATTCACATTTTTCTATTGCATAATTAATTTATGGCAGTAGCACGTAATCATGTACTGTCGGTAAGTTATCATAAGAATCAAAGTTTCTAGTCACATAATTGGATAATCTTGAAAAAAAAATGATCTTTTTATGAAGAAGTAAAGTTTGGAAGGGGACTAGCAAATAATAAAAGGGCCATACACGTGATTCGATATTCTACAAACTAAAATGATTTACAACACATTTACTTGTTCACTTTAGTATATCAAGGGAAACACAAACTTTTTTTCTTGTTTTACCCTTAACATTAATTACTCATTTTTAAATCATTTTTCAAGTCTATTGACACTATACACCAATTAATGTAGGTATTATGGTAAAATATATATGTCATCTATTAATTCTTAAGGGGCGTGCAAAGTTAAGAATGGACAATTAAAAGTGAACGGAGGGAGTAATAAAACAATACTCCATCCATCTTAAAATATTTGTCGCTTTTTTATTTTACACGCCCCTTAAGAACTACTCCCTCCAGATAAAAAATAATAAAAAAAAAAAATATCCACTTAGCCATTTGCACACCCCTTAAGAAAATACTAACTTCTAGACAAAAACATGTAATTTGACTAAATTGCCCCTAATTAAATGGGTATTGGGATTTGATCACGTAATACTTAATGGGGAAAAATATGAAAAAATAAGGCTAATTCTTTCTTGATTTGATAAGTGTACACTTTTTTTGACCCCCAAAAAAAGAGAGGCTACGTGGACCCTTTTTTTTTTTTTTTTTTTTTATCCGGAGGGAGTATTAACTAGGAGGGGTATTTGACGACCTTATTAATATCTAAGTTATAATATCTCTTCATTGAATGCTTAATCTATTTATGTGTCACCTCTCATTAATGACAAAATTCTTCTAAGAGTAAAATGGAAAAAAAAAAACTAATTGTGTCTTGAACTTATAAAACGATAAGTAATATGAGACGGATATTTTTAATAACCACGACAAATAATATGAGACGGAGGGATTACAACTTGTCAATTTTCCACATTTGTGGCCAGCGATCTCCGCAGGCAATTAAGAATAAGCAATTACTCCCTCCGTCGCAAAATAAGTGTTGGACATCGATTTATGTAGGCAACTAAGCATAAGTAATTACGTCCTTCGTCCCAAAATAAGTGTCACCTTAGCAAAAAAAAAAAAAAAATTGTCTCAAAATAAGTCACCTTAGAAATTCAAGACAAAAATTGACAAGTATTTTCAATTATGCCCTCAACATTAACGAAGTAGTCCTCTTTAATATTACTCAATTCTCAATAAACATCTAATAAATAGGGATAGTATAGTAAACTCCACATTATATTTATAAATTTCTTAATGTTCGTGATTCTTACTAAGATAACACTTAATTTGAGACAGGGGAGTAATTAATCTTGCTTTGCCCAAGGACCTCTGTATCAGTTTTTTTCACTTATATTTTGTTGTAAACCACTCAATAATTATTATTTTTTTCCTAAATGAAGATTTTATAACTGAAGTTTAAGGAGTTTTTGCGGAAATAAGAAAAGATATATGAGATAGATCTAAACGATACTATCCCCAAATTGCATTATTGAGATAGATCGAAATGATATTATCTCTAAATTATCCGTATCTCTAAATTATCCGCAAAGTAATGAAGAATCCAAAAAGTTTGATTCTAATTGGTTCTCACTTGATTTGCCCAAAGACCTCTTCGTTTACTGGGGGAATTTTTGCCGTCCAATGCAAATCTGGCTAGTAGAGTTAATTCCCAAGCAAATATTTCCTTCTCCCCAAAAACTATTATGCAAGGGTATTTAGGGATTTAGTAGCTTAGTGGTTGACTACTTGAACTTTTACCTTATTGGTGAGGGTTTTGTTAGAATATTATGTAAATATTTAGTTACCATCTTTATTGATGTAAATATATTAGAAGAATATTTAATTACCATTATGGTTAGGTGTATATTTAGTTACCTTCATTTAGCCTAGGATCTTTGTATATATACACATGTTGACAAAGATTAATGCAAGCAGATTATTACCTTCTTACATGGTATCAGACTAGGGCACGATTCTGCCCCTCTCTCTTCCTCCATCTCTGCGTCAACATCATCATCTTTCTCCTACAATCAGCCACCATGACTAATTCCTCCTCATCCGACTCCACCAAGTCCTTCTTCCACCCAGCTTTGGCTGTCTCCAACATAAAAAATCACATCTCCATTACTCTTGAGATGGAAAACGTCCAATATGGGACATGGGCGAAACTCTTCAAAATCCACGCCAAGTCCCACAGAGTCCTCCACCATATCATTCCACCGGAGTCCGGGAAAGAAAAGGTGCCCAAAACCGATGCTGAAAAAGAGTTATGGTCGACTCTTGATGCCACGGTTCTTCAATGGATTTATGCTACCATCTCTACTGACCTATTGCATACTATCCTTGAACCCGACTCCACGGCCATGGAAGCTTGGAATAGGCTGCGTGACATATTCCAAGACAACAAAAATTCTCGAGCCGTCACTCTTGAGCATGAATTTTCTCACACTAATATGGAGGACTTCCCTAATGCTTCCGCGTATTGTCAACGACTCAAGATTCTATCCGATCAACTCAAGAACGTCGGTGCTCCAGTCTCCAACAACCGCCTCGTCCTTCAAATGGTAGCCGGACTCACTGACGCCTATAAGGGGGTGGGTACACTCATCCGTCAAAGCAATCCTCTTCCTCTCTTCTATCAAGCCCGTTCCATGCTCATTCTCGAAGAAACAGGCTTCACCAAACAGCTTGCCACGGGATCCGCTAATGCCATGATTGCGAGGGATTACGACGATAATCCCTCTTCTGAAAATAACCACCCAAACCGTCAGAATAACAGTGGTAAAAGGCATCAAAACCGCAGCAATAATGGTGGAAAGAACCGTGGCAGAGGCGGTGGCAATAAGAGCGAACAACCGAAACAAAGGGTGGTTTCGGTGGACGCGGCACTGGCAAGAGACCACCACGACCAAGAAGAATAAAGCGGCAAAGCAGCCTTGGACGGGGAATGCAAAGAATGGCAATGGGCCCTACATGCCGTGGCTTTGTGCCTCCTTGTCCGTATCCAACTACTCCACGGCCACGGACCAACACTCAACAGAGGCAGGCTGGCATACTTGGGCCACGTCCACCACAAGCTTACTCTATCGATGTTCAGCCCGCTCCAACCGACATCGAGGCAAAATACGCACACACTGGGCTCGCTCCTCCGGATGCAAATTGGTACATGGATACCGCAGCCACTTCTCATATGACATCCGCGCAAGGCAACCTCTCGTCTTATTTTAATTTGAGCAATAATCGTGGTATAATTGTCGGAAATGGTCATTCAATTCCAATTCGTGGTTATAATCATACCAACTTAGCTCCCCCCAACCCACCTTTAGCCTTAAAAAATGTTCTTCATGCTTTTCATCTTATCAAGAACCTAGTCTCGGTTCGAAAATTCACCATAGATAGCTCGCTTCGTTGAATTTGATCCTTTTGGTTTTTCTCGTGAAGGATTACCTGGACGGATGCGTCTAATGAGATGTGATAGTCGGGGCGAGCTTTATCCCATCACCACCACACCACCATCGTCTTTTGCAGCTTTAACTTCATCTATGTGGCATGATCACTTGGGTCATCCGGGAGCACATGTTTTCGACTCCCTTAGGCAAAATAAATTTATTAAATGTAATGGACCAATTAAGTCTCATGTTTGTCATTCCTGCACTCTTGGAAAACAGATTAAATTGCCATTTGTTGCATCTCATTCACAAATATGTATGCCATTTGATATTATCCATAGTGATCTTTGGACATCTCCGTTTTGAGCTCTTCGGGCCACAAATATTATGTTTTGTTCTTGGATGATTACTCTAATTTTTTGTGGACATTTCCCTTATCAACTAAGTCTCAAACGTTACCCACTTTCTTAGTCTTTCGAAATTTCATTCGCACTTAATTTGAACAGGAAATAAAGAACATTCAATGTGATAATGGTAGGGAATTTGATAACGGTCCATTCTGGGAGTTTTGTAAATCTAATGGCTTTTCTTTTCGCCTCTCCTGTCCTCATACCTCATCACAAAATGGAAAGTCCGAAAGAAAAATTCGAACAATAAACAACATGGTTCGTACTTTACTCACTCATGCGTTTTTACCTTCTTCTTTTTGGCATCATGCATTACAAATGGCCACCTACCTCCTGAACATTCTTCCTCATAAAGGATTAGCCTATCAATCTTCTCTCAAAGTACTCTATCACAAAGACCCATCCTATTCTCATCTTTGGGTGTTCGGTTGCCTATGTCACCCCTTATTCCCATCTAATACCATTAACAAGCTTCAAGCTCGTTCCACCCCATGTGTGTTCTTAGGCTATCCATCCCATCATCGTGGTTACAAATGTTATGATTTATCATCCAAGAAAATCATCATAAGTCGTCATGTCGTGTTCGATGAAACCCATTTTCCTTTTGCTAAGCTACATACTCCCTTAGATCGTCACCATTATGATTTTCTGGATGATGGACTCTCTCCTTATGTAATCCACCATTTAGCCTCGCAAAACAGCCCACCTTCCAGCAACCATACTCCGCTGCCTACTGGTCCTAGCAGCCCACCACCCACGGCCATATCTACCTCACCCTCAGCTGCTACCGCCAGCCCCCGTCCGCCACAGTCCACTGTCCTCTCCCAGTCCAAAAATCGATCACTAGGAGTCAACATGGTATTGTCAAGCCTAACTGTAATATCCCATATTTAATAATGGGTATTTTGGTGATTAGAAAAGAAAAACAAAAATATAGAAAACAAGCATATCTCTTACAAAGACCAAAAAGAGGATAAATAAATAAAATAAAGGAAAATGGGCCAAAGCCCAAAAGAAAAAGACAAGGACGAGAACTTAAAAGGGATTAGGGAAGGGAGTATTTTACATTATCAGTAGCCACCAACAGTGAAACCAACAAAACAAAGGAAAGCACCTTTTCACTGAAGGAAAATTACGGAAGAAGAAGAACAAGTAAGTCATACTTTAACTTGGTGAATTATGAGAGATTTCCTTCCTGTACCAACACCTAGCCTATCATTAATTTATTAGTTGAGTAATAGAAAAAGGGAGTATAATTTTTCCTTCTCGGTGTAGTGCAGCCATGAATTTGCTACAAAAATAAGTGATAAGTCATCACATTAAGGGGAGAAGTACTACTAGCAGTAAAGTAGCACAAGATATTTTTAATAAGTCAACTTTTTCTACCATTTAGAGATTGGAGTATCAATTTAAGAATAAATGTGGATCATGATCCACCTTCCATATCATCAAGATACTCCTACGTGGATTTATAAGGAATCACTGGTCAAAATTTCATGACATAGGCATATGGGGTTGACGATTAATTAATAGGATTGCACTGATATATTGGAAGCTTATGAAGCTGATATATGAATTAATTTTGTGATAACATAGGTAGTTGAAGAAGTCCTACAGATCTACGTGGTGACTGGTTTGGTATTTCGACACGAGTACTGTGAGTAGTAATCTTACCACAATTTGATTTTCATAACCTTCATGGTTTATACATGATTTTGAAGATAAAATTTGACACTGATGTTTTGAAATTGCATGTGGGACAAGTCCTTTACTTGATATGGTACCGAACAGTTTACTTAAGATGTTTGTTGGTTATTCTAAATGTTTTCACCGTTACTAGATATGTTTTACTGTTACATGAGATGGTTACCGTTATTTAAAATGTTCTCACTGTTACTAGACATGTTTTATTGTTACTTGAGATATGATTACCGTTTCGAAATGAAATTACATGGTTTGATAAGAATTGAAATGCCCTGTATTATTTTGAAAATGCTTTCATATGAGTATTTATTGTTTACAAAGAAAAGTATTAATGGGAGGAGACTTTGAAGGATCCCGTAGCTAACGGCGGGTTCGTTAGACCTGGTGCACCTTGTATTTACAGATTACAGTTATTGTCCTCGCTAGTGGGAAGGTAGAACTAGCATACATGCACAGTTTTTCCCTCGAGTAGGGACCTACAGTTATATTTGACTCCTTTTGGTCCATATGATATAGATTACATGATCCTTTCTTAGAAACCTCCCAGATATAAGAGTTGATATGACATTGTTTACAGAGTTTATTACCGAATTGTTAAATGATTTTTGCTTACATGAAAACCGACAAGATTGATTATTGCTACCGTTTTTGCAAAAAGGGCATTTATTTCATGATATTTTATGAATATTATATAAGCATGTTTTCTGACTTGTCCCCCAATAAAAACGGTTGGGGCTAAGTGTTATTACTCACTGAGCAAGCGTCTCACTCCTCGCTACTTTTTTTACAGAGATCGCAGGTGACATTGGTGAGGATTACGGTAACTAGAGAGCACGAGTTGAGAGTTCTTGGTGAGCCCCGCACTTGTCCGCATGGGCGAAGAGTCTATTATTTGTTATGGTCTTTTCTTTTGAACTATTAGAGTTGCTTCACAGTCATTTGATTTATTCCATGAGTATTCTTTATTTATTATAGACTGGTGACTAGTATTAGACGTTTTTCCCGTATTTCAGAGATGTTTTAGTATTATTACGTTGAAAACGGATTGATTGAGGATGATTGCATTTAGTTTGGTTTAGATTGGATATTTCTGTTGTTGATTTTGAGACAGGAAAGTTTTGGATAGTCATAAAAACAGGGAAAACTCTGGCTGATTTTCTGTAAATTCCCGTTAAGGCTTGCTTTGGGAATCCTACCCCATAGCACCGGTCATGGTCCTAAATTGGGTCATGACAAAGTTGGTATCAGAGCTTAGGTTATTCCTATGTGACTAATGGAGCACACGTTAGTAGTAGAATCTCAATTATGGTTATGTTGCCAGCCATTCCCATAATCGTGATTCTGCGAGAGCGTGATAGGATGTGTCTTGTCTTTATTTCTTATTCCTCCTTACGTGTGTGACGTTTAGGGTCAACTAGATGAATCTAACATTATTTATTTTGGTAATCAGATGGCTAACACTCGATCATCTTCTGGCGGAGCTAGGACAGTTGTTCCACAGCACCTAATGCCACCTCGGGTAGGCGACCACCTCCACGGCGGGGGCGGGCGGAGCTCACAGACGGGGCAGAGGTAGGGACCGCGGTACCACCACAAAGACCCGCAGTACCACTACGGGGACTATGAGGGAGCCCACTCCTGAAATGAGTGCTAGCCTACCTCCACCATCGCATGAGGGTGTCACTGCTGAGGCGCTTATATCTATGCAGAGAGTTATAGAGGGTTTGGCAGACAGAATGGATAGACAAGAGAGGATTCAGCAGCAGAATACTGCACCTGCTCAGACACAACCACATTCTCGGGCACCTGCACAGACTCAGACTTTTGGGAACAACGAGGTATCCTTGCAAGATTTCCTGAAGTTGAAATCACCAAAATTCACAGGTTCTGAGAATTCAACAGATCCTCAAGGGTTCTTGGATGGCTCACTTAAGGCACTACGCGCTCTCGGATGTTCCAGTGAGAGAGCCGTGGAGCTTGCATCATACAAACTAGAGGCCATGGCCTATACCTGGTATGAAACTTTGTTGCTAGGGAGACACACGGGGAGTAGCACCAACGATACGGGACGAGTTCACTAAGTTGTTCATGGATAATTTTCTTCTGACACCGAGATAGAAATATGCTAACGAGTTTGAGAGATTGGTTCGGACTCCGAGATATGGATGTATCGACGTATAACACTAAGTTTTGTAAGGGCGGCTAGATATGCTCCTTACTTGGTGCCTGATGAAGCAGCCCGAGTGCGGAGGTTTGTTGATAGGTTGGTTGGTCGTCTGTACAATGCAGTAGTCCCACAGATAAAGACGTTAACCTATTCAGAGGCAGCTGATCTTGCTAGAAAGATTGAAAACAAGGGATGCGAGGAACGTGCGACTACCAACGATTTATGTAAGAAGGCCCGGACGGGGGGGGGGATCTTTCGATGGGGCTTAGTGAAAATCGCAGAAAGGGAGGAATCGGGGACGAGAAAGCAACGGGGTTCTCGGATTCAATTTCACCCGGTACCGCATATAGACCACATCATAGACGGGGGTACCAAGGGGCCATCATCATCATCTTGCGGATATCGTAGTTCGGATGATGTATGCCACTATTCCATCCCGCAAGACTTGCGGCGGACCACGATTTGGGCCGGTGTCGTGTTTTGACTAGAAGGTGTTATCGGTGCGGCCTGGGACACCACGTGAGGGCCCGCCCTCGACCTCCGGAAATTCCGGCCGGGCTTACTGCTCGCTTAGGCGCACCTACTCGTGCTACTCGTAATAATTCGAGGCGCTGGGCGAAAAAACAAAGGTCGAGGTGTTGGAGATCGTGCTACTGGGAATCATGGACAGGGTAATGCTGGTAGAGGACAAGCGAGAGTTTTTGCACTTACTAGACAAGATGTTCAGGCCTCGAATGCAGTGGTTACATGTATTCTTTCGATTTGTTCATTTGATGCACTTGCACTAATTGATCCGGGATCTACCCATTCCTATGTGTCCCCGTACTTTTCTTTAAGGTTTGATAGACAGCCAGACATGTTAAATGATCCTTTTCTTGTTGCTACTCCTGTGGGAGCTTCTCTATTAGTTGAATATGTGTATCGTACTTGTCAAATTCGAGTTGAGGGTAGGGATACTCTAGCTAACCTGATTGTACTCGATATGGTTGAATTTGATGTGTTGATAGGCATGGATTGGTTATCTCCTTGTTATGCTACTGTTGATTGCAACGCCAAAATAGTTAAGTTTAAGATACCCAATGAGCCCACCTTTGTATTAAAAGGGGGTCAAATTCCAGAGGTTGGTAAAGTCATATCTTTTATGAAGGCTCAACGATTGTTGAAGAAAGGTTATGTAAGCCTCTTAGCTATGATAAGTGACACAGGAGAAGAAGCATTTAGCTTGGAGAATGTATCAGTAGTGAAAGAATTTTTTGATGTATTTCCTGAGGATTTTCCAGGATTACCTCCAGTACGAGAAATAGACTTCAGTATTGATTTGATACCTGACACATTGCCAATATCTAAACCCCCATATCGTATGGCACCGGCGGAGCTAAGAGAGCTAAAACAACGATTGCGGGACTTGCTAGATAAGAGTTTTATCAGACCGAGTGTATCACCATGGGGTGCGCCAGTATTGTTCGTAAAGAAGAAAGACGGGTCTCTAAGAATGTGCATCGACTACAGGCAGTTGAACAAGGTAACTATACGCAATAAGTATCCTTTGCCTCGTATAGATGACCTGTTTGATTAATTGCAGGGAGCTGTTCACTTTTCAAAGATTGATCTTCGATGCAGTTACCATCGACTTAGAATCAAACAAGAAGATATTTCAAAAACAACATTCAGAACTCGATACGGGCATTACAAATTCCTTGTGATGCCTTTTGGATTGACCAATGCTCCAGCTGCATTCATGGACTTAATGAATAGCATGTTCAAGCCGTTTCTGGATAAATTTGTGATAGTGTTTATTGATGATATCCTGATTTATTCTCGTAGCCAGGAAGAACACGAGAATCATCTTAGGACTGTGTTGCAGACATTGCGAGAATATGAGATTTATGCTAAGTTCTCAAAATGAGAATTTTGGCTAGCTCAGTTGAATTTTTGGGGCATGTTGTATCCAAAGATGGAATCATGGTGGATTCTAAAAAGACAGAAGCCGTGCAGAAATGGCCTAGACCTACTTCACCTATAGAGATTCGCAGCTTTTTGGGTTTGGCAAATTACAATAGGCGTTTTATGCAAGATTTCTCTCGAATAGCAGCTCCATTGACCAAGTTAACACAGAAAAATGTGAAGTTTCAGTGGACAGAGGAATGTGAACGGAGTTTTCAGAAGCTCAAGACATGTTTGACAACCGCACCGGTGCATTAGCCTTACCGGCGGTTACGGAGGATTCACGGTGATACGCGATGCTTCACGGGTAGGATTAGGATGTGTTCTCATGCAGAATGGTCGTGTTATAGCTTATGCTTCGAGACAGTTGAAGAAGCACGAGCAGAACTATCCTACGTTTTTAATAGACAATGGGAATATGAACAAGTGGAAAAAAGTTACGATTCAAAGTTGGGTTCATGAGTTAAATGGGTTTAATGAGTTAAGAATGATTAGTATTAAAAAATAAAATTTTAATGTGACATGGCATGCTAACTAGGAGAGAGGGAGGCTTTTGTAGTGTTTAATTTATTATGAGGAAAATAGTGATAGTTGAATGATATTATAGTCCTAAAAGAAACAAAAGTGATATTAGAAAGCAATTCTCATAACATGGGTGACCGTTAAGGGAATTAACTCATATGTGAGATTATACTGGGTATGTTGTTGTTGTTGTTGCTGTAATTTCGAGTCATGTCCCAGTGAAAATATAATCGAAGTTTTCTAAATGTTTAAAATGTCACGATTCAATAGATCAAATACGAGTTGTCACTATATATAAATTGAAGTCTTCACACATTTTTGTAAATTTTATGACCATTAAGGGCTTTTTCATGCCACTAAAACGATGATGTCATGGATAATGTTATAGTGGGCCCCAAAAAGCATACTCATACATATTTTGAGTCTTTTATGTGGAATTTTTTTAAATTTGTTTTAAACCATATTTTTCCTTAAAAATTTATTATAGACGTGTAAAGAATTATCGTGTCATTCAAATTATATCTTAGTATAGGCTTAATTATTGAATTAAAATATTATTATTATAATATTATTTAATATTTATTGATTTTTTTGGGTCAAAATTGAAAATTGTATTAACCAAATGTCATTTGTACACAGCCTGCTCGTTTGGACTATGGAGTCAGGATCCTCAAGAGTATAACTTATACAAAATCTATGCTATGTAAGAAGGCCTGTCAACTATTTAGCTAGTATCTTCTAGGGACTTTACTAACAAGGATAACTATTTAAGATTGCTAAACTGTCCTTCCATTTGCATTGCCTTTGGCCGACAGTATGCAGTTGTAGAACTATTTCTCTTGTCCTCTCAACGTTGCTTCTACTATGTTGTTGGAACCTTCTTGCATTTCTTTCCACCCAAACGTGGTAGACAGCCGCTGTAAAGACAAACCCCTATATGGCGGCCCATTTAGGATTTTTATTGTTCACTCGTTTAGCCATCCATCTAACTTCATCAGCCCATTCTCCAATCTGTTTCCTGATGCCTATCCAGTCTAGGAGGAATTGCCATATGGACTTGGAGTATGTGCATTCAAAAAACAAATGTTTATGTGTTTCTATTTCCCCAATCGAGCAGAGCTTGCATAGTGGATCCACTTGAATTCCCCGGGCAGCTAATCTACTAGTTGTTGCTAACCTGTTCTGTACTGCCATCCATAGGATAAATTGATGTCTGGGAATAACATCTTTGAGTAAAACTAAGGCTTTACATTGAACTTCGAAAGCTGAGGCCCGAAGGAGGTAGATGCATGTTTTATACTGAATTTCTCCCCTTTGTTGAATTTGTTCAGATCCTCAAGGTCATCTAACCAGTGTCTAGCATCAAAGATTTTTCTCACCAACCATGTTGCTTGCTTTGGTGTTGCCATATCCTTAATTTCTTTGCCTTTGATATAGTTTATGTGAAACCAAAGTACCCACAGCTTGTCCTTCTTTTTGGCAATGGCCCATGGGAGTTTCCTTATTGCTTCTCTATTCCAGTGCTCAAAATGTATGATGTTCAGTCCTCCAGTGAACTTTGGTTGACACAAGGTATCCCAAGCAATAGGAGCCTTCTTTGCATATTCATTAGATCCACTCCAGAGGTAGTTTCTACATACACTTATCACCATCTTGTGAATTTTTTTTTGGCAGTAGGAACACTTGACTCCAGTAAGTTTGCATTTCAAATAAACCACTTTTTATGAGTTGAAGTCTGCCTGAATAAGAGAGTAGATTGGAAGTCCAACATCTACTTTAGAGATCATCTGCTCAACTAGGGGCAAGCACTGATTGATGGAGAGCTTTCTGGACGATAGAGGGCTCCCAAATACTTAAATGGTAATGTGCCAGTTGCAAAGTGAAACTCATCAATCAGTTGTTGCTTCAATTGGTCTGTAACTCCAGCAATATATAAATTACTCTTTTCCATGTTTGACTTTAGTCCAGAGACTGCAGAGAAATGTTCAAAAGATTGCATCATAAGGTGTATTGAATTGCTAACTGCCCTGCAACACATCAAGAGATCACCAACAAAACGAACATGCATGATTTTCAGTTTGGCACATTTGGGGTGGTACTTGAATCCAGGAGTCTGATGTAATTGCTTCAAGGATCTGTTGAGATACTCTATAACCAAGACAAACAAATAGGGGAAAATTGGATCCCCCGTCTCAATCCTTTTTTTGCTTTAAATTTTGGTGCTAGTTCCCCATTTATCAATAGAAAATAGCTAACAGTGGTGACACTTTCCATGATCCAGTTCACCATTCTGAGAAGTATGACAAACTCAAGTAATAACTGCCTAAGAAATCCCCATTCCACAGAGTCATAGGCTTTCCTAATATCAACCTTGATTACACACTTAGGAGAAACTGTTTTCTGAGTGTAGCTTTTACAGAGTTCACTTGCCAGGACTACATTATCAAGAATATTTCTTCCCTCTATGAAAGCTGATTGCGATGGTCCTACCAAATAATCCACTATCAGTTTCAATCTAGCAGTTAGGACTTTGGCAATAATCTTGTATAAAGTAGAACAATATGCTATGGGCCTGAATTCCTTTACATATGTGGGATTGGCTACCTTTGGAATCAGAGTGACAGTAGTGCAGTTGACCTCTTTTAGTAGCTTATCAGACTCAAAGAATTGTGTTACAACTTTGATGACATTCTCACCTACCACATCCCAGTTTTGCTTTAAAAACTCTGCTGGATACCCATCTATGCCTGGTGCCTTATTAGATGGCTGATCAGCAACAACATCTATTATCTCTTGCCTGATAATTGGTAGCACGACTTATTGTTGTTGTCTAAGAGTTAAGCATGATCCATCCATAGCAATTGTAATGTCAGGTCCAGGAAAAGATGGAGCAGCTTGTCCAAGCAAACCCTGGAAGAACCCTCTGAATTCCTGATGAATAAACACTGGATCAGTTAGTCTAATATTTTATTCATTGCAAATGCTAGATACTTTATTTCTGGACTATCTGGCCTTGAGTTGAGCATAAAAGTATTTTGAATTTCTATCCCCAAGAGTAATCCATGTGGCTCTAGATTTTTGTCTAAGCACATTCTCTTGGATAGCATCCCACTTCTCAATCTGTTTGGTGATGGTTCTTTCCTCCTCTATAAATTGCTGGTTGAAATGGTTCAAGTTGAGTTTATCTTGTATAACCCTTAGTTTCTCTTTTAGATCCACCAGCCTAGTCTCAATGGATGAAAACTCTCTGTGTATTCCTCTAGTGTAAAGCTCTAGTAGCTTAAGCTTCCTTCAAATATGTCACGACCCAATTCACGAGTCGTGGTGGCACCTACACTATCCCTTCGAGTAGGCGAACCACATTACTAATAACAAGTTAAATAAGCGGAAAATTTATTTAAGAATAAGTTATCAAGTTTTAAATACTTATTATAACAAGAAATGTCACGACAATCCCAAAAATCCGGTCAAGTACAAGAGCGCTAACATAGGGACGTAATAGAAGTCCGAAAATACCCGAAGGCTACATATTGTCCGTCGAATACAAAA
>NC_081348.1:17456917-17706487 GCF_029784015.1 Lycium ferocissimum
TGGCTTATTATTGTCACCAATTTTTACTTAACACCACACTTAAGTAATTCCTAATCTCCAATAATATTTTTATATTAAGTAAATCCGAGGTTTCTATCTCACGTTGATTCTTTCGCGAATCACTCGACGTATAAAATACGGGGTCTAAAATTCTTGTCAATTAAATAACCGAATCACCGGTTATCGCAAGCTATAGATACCACAATTAGACCACAAAAGGGTGTTTTAGAGATATTAGGCATAAAAGTGCTAAACGACCAAACGGGTCGTTACAAAATACCATACATAGTGTAGCCTGATATCTGTCTAGACTAGATTTGTTACACAGCCTGCTTGTATTGATCTTGTTGTAATAGAGCTGTTAGTAGTTTGAAAGGAGTTTTTCCCGTAGATCTGGTTAAAGTGGTATTCAATAAAATTGGGGAGTGGTTATAGCACTGTGGTAGAATATAAAGGGCTCCAATACCAATATAAGTTTGGAACCATTCAACATTCCCCAATGCCAATCTATGAGGCTATAAATTCTATCTACTACATCTCTGCTATTGGTCCATGAATAAGTACTGCCACTTCTATTAAGAACTCCCAGTCCCAGATCCTCCACACAATCTTGAAAATCAATGATCTCTGCCTGATGCACTGTTGCTCTATTTATTCCATCATCAGCTGTTAAGACACTGTTAAAGTCACCAATAAGCAGCCATCGTCCCTGTACAGTATTGTTCATTTCTCTCAGGTGACTCCATAGTGACGCTTTTTCTGCAATGGTATGTAATCCATATATAAAAGTGATGGTGCTAGAGAAGGTGGAATTCCTGTCTCGAATTTAACATTGTAATGCCTGATTTGACTCTTTCAAGACTAAAAGATCCACATTTGCATTCCATATAATCCATATTCTGCCATTGTTAGCAGACCCATAATTGCTAGCAAAATTCCAACCTGGGCTAAGGAATTGTTGGATTTTGCTAGCTTTATTCTCTCTCTAAGTTTCATAGCAGCCCAATAGGTCGATTTTATTTTTCTTTAGGAAATCTTTCAAATCTTTTTGCTTAAAGGACATGTTGAGTCCTCTAATATTCTAGGAGCAAATTAATATGTAGGAGGATGAGTTTTAGGGACATTTCTCTTATCCCCTTGTAAAGGAGGATCAACAATCTGAACATTCTCTTTTGGATCATTTCCAGGCTCTTTGATCTTGAAAGCACCTGCTTGTTGAGTTCTTTGTGCAAACTCCACTGGATCTATTCTGGTATGATCTGCTTCCCTTACAACCTGTTTACTATGTGCGTCGGTCTCAGTTGGTATGGGAGGGACCTCTACCCTAATAGTAGGACCTACATTCCTCAGGATCCCCAAGTAGATTCTGATGCTCATTGCTGGGTTTAGATTTCCACTCCTGCTTCTCGACTTGTTTCCTTTGCTTACGCTTCTTCTTTGCACTTGGTAGTTTTTCATGGGCTTTTGCAGATTCACGATAAGCTCCAGTGTTATGACCGAAATGGTTGCAACCTTGACAAAATTGCGGCTTTCATTCATAGTCAATGCCTTGATACTAGATGCTTCCATCAGGTAGTTCAATGGGCATCTCATCTAGTAGCTCCTGGGTTATATCTATTTCAATAAGAATGCGAGCATAAGAAATGTGATCATATTGGGCCGTGAGACGGTCAGTACATAGAGGTTTTTCTAGGTAACTAGCTATTCTGCCTAGGTTTTCCTCAGCCCAACAATAGATCGAAAGACCTAGAAACATAACCCACAACGGGATCACACACATAGGTTCATTATCAATTTGAAATTTAGGGCTCCAATCCTTCAAAATCATTGGACGATTATTGAAAGTGTATGGGCCATTCTGCAGTACTTCATCCTTATCACCTTCAGATGCAAATTTGAAGACAGGGATCAGTACCTTGGGTGTAGCCACAGATGTACAGACGCCATAAACAAACTTTAATATCTCCTTGAATGTTGGATTTTCTCCTATCACATAACTTATCAGAGATGTGCCCAATTTCTGACATTATTGCTCTAGTTCCTTAGGGTTAAGCTTTACCACCTTGAGTCCATCCTTGGTCTCTGGTGGGTAATACTTTAGGTGAGGGCCTTGGTTCACTTTCCGATTACTCTTTACTATCTCAGCGAACTACTTGCCCTTCTCTTCAGATCCAGCTGAATAGGTTAATTTGCGAGCCGCTACAGCTGGATCCATCTCCGGTGGGGTAGGAACTGTAGTTGCGGCACTAGCTAGAGGCTGTAATACCATCGGAGCACTACCTATCCCTGACATGTAAGGAAACAGTTGCATCGGGGCGAGGGGTTGGGCGATTCCTGTAGCCGGAGTTACCATTCTAGTTGATTCCCCCGTCCTCTTGGGAGAGGTAGGCGATGGGGCAGGATCAGGTGGAGGCATAGGTTCCGGTGGCGGTGCTTGATTAGCTGGTTGCCATCTCCGACGAGCCATGGCGTGCATTAGCGAGTCCTTGCTAAACGTGCGTCTGTAGAGCTAAACGCGCGCCTCCCTCCTTTTTCCTTATTATTTATTGATGTTCTTTGCAATTTATCGTTTGCTATTTTGATTTTTCACTCGTCCGATTAAATGTATGTTTTTTTTTCTTTTTCTCCTGTAATTTTGTGTAGTAATCTTTTTGGCAAACATAGGTAATCAACAAAAAATTCACTTAAAATAGGATTAAGTTTTAAATTAAAAGAATAAATATAAACAACTTATATTATTGTTAAATACTTTAAAAATGTATCAAAGATGAAAATTATAGTCCTTCCAAAGTATGGTAGTTAATTAATTAAATTTTACATGTGCACATTTTTAACATAAAATTTATCTAATAAATTACTATATAAAAGAGAAACTATAAAAAAAATTATTTTTATATATTATGAAAATGTTTGAAGAATATTGTAGTTAAAGAAAATACAATTTGATCTCCAAACAGTAATAATACTAGACAACTTCAAAAAGTATATTTTTTTGACTTTTTTTTAAAATATAAAAGTATTTTGCTAAATATCGGATAATCAATATTTTATATAATTTAGGAAAAAATATTTAAGTTGAACATAAGAAAATTATTACACTGTGAATTTCATAAAATAGTTCATTAAATTAAGACAAATTTAAAATGTTATTTTTTAACATGCATCTTTTGGAAGTAAACTTAAAGTAAAAACAATTTAATTTTATTGAATTTTCTATATTTTTGTGTAGTTTAATTTGAAAGGAACATCTACAAAAGTATTTTGAAATATCAAGGTATTTAATAATTTATATTTATAAGTTAACTTTATTGATATCATCATAAAGTAATATCTTCGCATTAAATATTTTTTATACAGATTGAATATTGTAATATCTTTTGGTTAAAAATAAGTTAGCCAATATGGTTCAATTCGAGAAAAAACAAATGAGATTAATTTAACATATAAAAAGCTTGATTTGGGTCATTAGAGTGACTTTAATCTTAAAAATTTCAGTAAAATAGAAATTAGAAGAGCTTTCAATTGTTTGATTTTTATTTTAAAAATAATATTAATTAAGAAAAATATTTTCTTGTAACTTTCAGATACGTTTTTGTACTTTAATATTTTAGAAGTCTTTTGAAAGTGTCAAACTGATGTTACAAAAATAAAGAAGCAAGAGCAGAAAAAATTAAAAATTATCTACAAATTGAATTATAACATTGGAAGCACGGGCCACATGACACTAGTGTCTTTTTCTATATATTAGAAAAGCCAAGTTTCGACATGGCTGCTTAGTGGTTAATAAAATGCAAATTGAGGGCATTTCACAATACTTATATGTACGTCTTTCATCCTGCTCTTCTAAAAGTCACGTAGCCTACCGCTTTTCTATTCTCTAGATCTTCCACTGCTTGTTCTGTTCCATAGCCCTTGAAGTTGAGTTCATTGTACAACATTCTTGCTCATTCTTCTTGAACTTCTAAGCTCTAATGTTCTTTCATGGTCTAACTCTTCCTAGCAGATTATTATTGCTCTCCTTCTCATTTTAGTCCCTATTTTCATACAGTGCTCAATTTCTTGGATTTTTTAGGTAATTGTTTTCCTTCTGTTTTCTTTTCCTCATATTCATCACTTTACAGGTTTCTTTGTTGTAAGTCATTATTTACTTATATGTGTCCTCAATCATTCAACCGAACAACCACATATCATACTACTTTTCAGTGTTGTTTTTATCTCGCTCTTAACATCTTTTGCATTTCATTGCATCGCCTTCTACCTCGAGTAATTTTTTCTCTCCAGCTCTTTCATAGCTATTCGTAAGTTTGTAATTACAGCTGGTTTTATTTGTATTTGTATGAGTCTAGGGACAACTCACATGGGAAAGACGTTAAGAAAAGATTTTGATACTGTTGCAAGCTTCAACGTTAGAATTCAAAGGTGAGCAGGGAGTTTTGGTTCTAACAAGTATGGTTTCTCTGTAAATTGATTTGCCTATATCATCCTCTCTTTTCCCTTAATGGGTTTTATTCTTTGGGTTTCTCTCGATTCTTCAGTCGTTTTGAAATTCAATTGTTGTTTTCATGTGTTTTTGCTTAATCTATTTATCCTTTTTGGCACTCGTTTAGGTAAAATTAGGGTGGATTAGTCGCTACCTAAATATTTACAAATCAACACTAAAAAAAAGAAAGTATGTTTGGAGCAGTAAGGAAGCCAATTTAGGCAAAACATATTTGAATTTTGAATCATGTATTTCACTTGGAGGACTAAACTAAAAAGTTTTAAATCTGAACTGACTAATATCTGTAATAACCTTTAGTTTAGAAGCCTTCATCTTTTCCCTTTTGCATTGAAGAAAAAAAGAAAATCTACATAGTTGAAATTGTCAATATCAGTGAAAAGATATGACAGTTCTTATGTGAAAGATTCAGTTTGTTATGGTCGTTTTATGGAATTACATGATTTTATTATGCTTAACGCAGTTTAACAATGTGTAGTGCCCTGAGTTTGGGTTCATTTTAGTCCTCGACGATTTGTTCGGAAATCATGGTAGTCTTTTCATTACTGGGGACAGAAATGTGCCTGGGGTTAAAGAACAATGACAAAACTATTTTGCTAATGGAATTTTTGTGAGCATATGATAGATAATGGTACTAGACTTACGCACTGCTGAACCAAAGTATCCAATAATAGGCTTCAATCATTTGACCTTTTTCCCTTTTCTATTTTGACTGATGTTCTAATGAAAAATGTGTATGAACTTTGAGATAAAGTTAAAGGGATTGTTGCTGCAATAAAAGGCACGATTTCTATTTTGTTCAAAGCTTTGGTTTGGGTGGATTCTTCCCTAATTAATGAAGAGAAAAATTATTGAGAAACACGGTAAAGACTTAATGTTGACAAGTAGATGGTAGGAACCGATAGAGAGGATCGCTGATCTTGACTAGCTTGGACTAAGAGAAACGATTAGTTGAAAATGATGTTGAATAAAGGCAATGCTTGAGATCCATTGAGAAAGTACTGAGAAATATGGTAAAGACTTGATATTTTCCAAAATGAAATATAGTAAAGACTTGATCTAGCAATACTAATGTTGTGAATAGCCAAGAATAATTATTTTTGTAGTCGGTTGCGAGTCGTTTATGAATATGTTTACCTTCTAATTTTGTAATCTTTCCTCTTTTGTAGCAACCCCTAGGGAGGATGCTACTAATCGAAATTTATCCATACTAACTAAATTAAATATTCGTCCCCAAAGTTTTTTTTTTTTTTTTTGCAAAATAGACTAATAACTAAATTTAAGGATAAAATTTAGTTGACAACATGTTCACGAGTAGAACAAAATAATAAATACATATGTATTCATGCGTATTTCAAAATGTAGAAGAAATAAATTTAAAACAATGACTTTATCATGTGGTAGCAAAAATCGGCCCATATGAATAAGTTTTCAAATACGACATATCAACATAGTAGGATCTAAAAGAAACCTTCAAAAAAAAAAATTGAAATATCCAATCATAAAAATGGACAACACCTATTTTGAGTTAAATCAACACTTTAGAATTTATCAAACACGTAGTGGAGAAATATTTTTCATGCTACCACATCCAAGGCTCATACCAAGCATGAAATTATACTCCAAATCTCAAAATACAAACTAGTTAAGTTCCCAAGTTCAACACAAGTACTGAATTTAAAATATTACAAGACTTGGGCATGGACACTCCCAAAATAGTCAAGTCATTCATCAATACCAAGTTATAAAATATTAGCATCATAACCCAAATTTCATTCAAAAGTGCAGATCTAAGTGTATCACATAGATCACGTACAAGTCTCCAAAAGTGTACAAAATGAACATGCTCATGCAAATGTGATCTTCATATAAGCATCCAAAGAGTCTACTTTAAATGGCTATCCTCAAGTCTCTTTCGGAACATCACCTACGATAGTAAGAAACTATCGCTAAGCATAAAGCTTAGTGGCACATAAACTTAACTAACACTTAGAATAAAAATATAATGTAAGGAGTATAAGAATAAATTCTAGGAATAAGCTTGTCAAAATCACCATCAAGAACTAAATGAAGGTACAATCCTTTCAAGAAAATAAAATATCAAATATTAAAATAGTTTAAGATATCAATATTCAAAATCTCAAATATCAAGAAGCTTTTCAAAGCAAATCCAAGAAAGTTCACCATTTGGTTAATTTCTCCCAACACATACATCATGCAATTACATCAAAGCATAATCGAATAACAAGAAGGACCGGAGTCCCAAATCATGCAGGGTCGTCACCCAATAATCAAGAGAATCAAGAACCATGTTGAAAGTGACTTCCACATTCATACTTAAGATGGACCAAGATCCATAATTAAGATGAAATGTGAATCCAAAGTCAAGATGGGACAAGATCCGAATAATCTCAAGAGGCATGCCAATATAAGTGATAAGTCACTATCACAAGAAGGACAAAATCCCAACGAGAATGCGATAATACTCAAGCAATCCGTAAATGTGGGCGAGTTAGTTTGTCTTACAAAGCATTCCACATGATACCAATGGTATTCAAAGTTGCCGAGTGACTCAAAGTGTTCATACTCAATTAAACATAGCGAAATAAGAATTTAACTAGCAATAACCGAATAGGATAGCAAATTAAAGTAAAGACAAGTTTTACTCAAGCTTAAGATATTCAACATACTTCAACTAAATAAAATGTGAAATTCAAGAACATGTGCAAACCTTGGAGCTTTAGTGCCTCTAAAGCTCAAAAAAAAGCACCAAGAAGTTACAATTCCCAAAGCAACGTTCAAGTAATTATATCGACTTTCTTAGTTTTTACAAGAGTTTCTTGTACCTTAAATACACAATGGAATACTCACTTAAGGTCTATAGTTTAACGATATAGAAGCTAAATCATGATGAACAAAAACGGGGATAAATGGGTCACCATTATTGCAAATTTTTAAGTAGAAAAAATTCTGGACAGCAGCTATGTGTTGCCTTGCAGCCCATTTTTGACATAGTAAAGAGAGCAATTAGAATTTTCGCAAAACACAAAAGTTGTGGGTAATTTTCTTATCTTTTCACAGCATTTTGAATCACATAATTCTGCCTTATAGATAAAAAGTTATGGTCAAAATACTAACTACTGCCATCTCCAAAAAGGGGATTAAATTGTCTTACTTCAAGGTTTCAAAATCCCTAACAAAAACTTGAATATTTCATTCAATAAAATATGGAATAACAAGCTTACCACAAGATTGATTGAGCTTCTACACAAACCCAAAACCTAGGATTATCAAAACAAGGCTTAACCTATTTGATTCTTAGTGGCAACCTTCCAAAATATATACAAAGCATGAAAACTAGGAGGATCTTGATGATATTTGGAGGGTAGTTTAGGTGGATTGGGATTTCTAATGGAAGGTTTAGGAGAAGAAGAAGAACAAGTAGAGAGTGAGAGTAAAAGAAAATGGTCTTTTTTTTTTCTTTGAGATAGAAAGGTAGTACCCATTTTTATCAAATGGGTCCAACTAATGGGCTTCATACAATAAATATGAAAAGTCTCAATTTTTATTTTTTTCAAACAAAAACTAAAACTTTAAACTCAAGAAAAATAATATAAAGTATTTACTACAAGAGCAAGATTATTTAAATGCCAATAATAAATTTAGGGTGTTACATCTTTGTCAAAGACTTTGTAACTTATTGATGTCCATGTTGTTGTAGTTCAAACCTGCGGAGATTAACGACATCCTGAATGATTTTAATGAGCCCGATTCACCTGCTCCAACTGGCCTACATTTTGGTGGCATAAAGTACATGGTCATTCGAGGGGAAGAACGGGTCGTAGCTTGAGTAACGAAGGTATTATTTTACGTACATTCAGAATTTTGTTGAAATGAAACTGCAAACAATAGGTTGTGCATTCTGTTCGAGCAAGAAGAACGCAATTATGTGATTTTCTTACTTTGCCATTTAAAAAGTGTTCTTTGAGGGCCATGGAGTACTACAAGATCTTTTTCCTATGTTAAAAAACCATAATTGTCTTACATTTCAAAAAAATTGTGGAAAGTTATAAACTTATTTTTCAGATTAATATGAAGAACTAAATCAAATGTGTATTAGAAAGCCTTATAACTTCAAAAAGCGGTTTATGACATTTCATTCTTTCTTATTCAGGATGGCTGATGAAACTTGTGATTGAAGACTACAGTTTATGTAGCAAATGACCTTCTCACGTGGTCTAATCAGGTTGGTAGTTTGAATTGAATTATGCTTTGAGTTCTTTACATACTACTTTATTGAATTTGTATAAAAAGTTTGAAAGAGAAATTTAATTAGTTGTCTACAAGATTAAACCCACTAATTCATTGTTACCTGCCTCAATATACATCTGAAAGTCTCGAGCAAAGCTTAGGTATGCTCTGCAGACATTCTGTTTAGTCGTCTCAAGTGGGTTGTGAAACTGGTTGAACATAAACATACTAATTCTCTTTTATACTTTTCATAAAACATAATTAAGTAGTTTCATACTTTCATTGAATAAGAGATAAAGTTTTCTCTTACCATTTGAATGGACAAGTCAAATATAGAGGTTTCCTTTTTTTCTGTCTAATAGATCAATAATTCCTCTTGATCCCTCCTTTTACAATATCCTTAATTATGTTGACATATGAAGTTCACACCAGTTTATTGTGGTCTAGGTCGAAAGTATTAAGAAATGATGTTCAAGATCATCTTCGTACATCTTTCTTTTAACAGATTGATAAGTGGTGATTTTACCACTTATTTTAGTCTCTTTGCTTCGGTTTTTGTGTTCTTAATCTATAATATGATGCTATTCTTGGTGTGTATTGCTATTATTTCAGGTGCACTGAATCTAGGGCACAAAAAAGACAAAATGGCGTAAAAAGAAGGAAAAGAGCTGAATATGCGTTCAGTATGCGGCACCGCAAACTCTGGTATGCGGTCGCGTGCTCAGTCTCAAAATGACCAGTGAGTGGAGCTAAATGCGCAAGGATGCGGAGCCGCACGTTGACTGGCAAGAAGATTGAAGTTGCGGAGAGAATTCAGAGTATGCGGTTGTATACTCCAGTTGCGTCCGCATACTTGGTCCACTTGGTCCGTAGAGCGTCATTAAAAGCCACTTTTGCACTTTTTGTCCCCCTCTTATAAATACTCTCCTAGAGTTTTGTGAACCAACTTATCACAAAACTTATCACGTCCCTAGAGCAGTGATCGCAAAAAATCACCTTGTATGTGTCTTTTTGTATATTGTACTGAGGGGTTCTATCTGGATTTTGTCTGAGAGCTCGGGAAATATAATAGTTTGGTCCCAATACTCCTCTAGCATAGTCTAATGCCTCAGTGAAATCATTAAAGCCTTTAAAAAGAGGTCTTCTTATATCTTTGATAGAATCTAAAACTTCTATCCGAGGGTTTGAAAAAATACCATTAGTTCTACCATGGACTACAACATAAAATTTAAATTTCTTATCTAGATTTTTGTACGTAAAATTCGACAAAGTGCATTTAGAGTGGTTACAAAATGACCGGCGTCTTTTTTGTTATGCGATATCCATAAATTATCTACTAAACATGTGTCATGTTGTTTGTCTATTACATATTCGGTAATACCTTAAAAGTTAAATTAGATGGCGGGAAAAATACTAAATTATTGGTTCCAAAATGTATTCTTTCTAGGGCGTTTGTTTAATGCGGTATGTAGATCTAACATGAAGATTACCTAGTACTGCCGTCCGTAAGTGTCTTGGGTTGAGGCTATGCCTTTTCCCTTGTCCGTTGTCCGAGAACTTGATGGTCTCATGTCTTGTTCAAATAGAAAATCGTTAGATGTGATTTTTAATCTACTTAATTGGTCTGTTAAATTATTATCTTTTCCTTTTATATGTTCGAATGTTAAATTATAAATTGAAATAGTATCCATAAAGTTTAACCATCTTCGTCTCTTTGCTACTTTTATCATTAATTTTTTGATAGAATTTGACTATAGCTTCACAGTCTGTTCTTACCATTATTTCCGGTTTATTTAGTATATACAGTCTAAAACTATTTAAGCCATATATTACAGCTAAAATTTCGGCGTCTATACTACTCATATTTCCTTTTTCTCGGTACTTACCGCTTTGATAAGCACATATCTTTTCTTCATTTTTATTGCTATATTTATTTGGTTTTGCCTTTATCGCTCCTCATCCTTCGAAGCTTCCATCTCGTTTCTATAATTAAATAGTCTGTTTCTGGGGCATATTTAAGTCTAGAATATTTTTATTTTTCTTTAATTTTTTGTACTAATCTAATATCTTCGGTATTAAAGTGTTTTTGCCCATTTGATCCCGTTTTTGAATACAATGGCCCTGCTATTTTTCCTAAGTCTTTTATAAAACTTCTAGCATAATTTACTATTCCTAAGAATTTTTGTAATTCTTTAACATTATCTAATTTATCTGGCATTTCTATGGCCTTTTTAGCTATATGAGGTTGCAATTTTATTTTGCCATCTCCTAGTACTACTCCTAAAAAGTTTGTATGGTTTTTACATAATGCCATCTTTTTCTTGCTAATTATTATTCCATTGTCTACAAATAATCTAAATACTGTCTGGAGGTATCCTAGATGTTCTTTCATGTCTTTACTAAATACTAATATATCATCTACATATCCTAGGACAAATCTTTTATAGTCTCCAAATATACCATTTTTCTTTGAAAAATTGGTGGGTGTCTTTAATCCAAATGACATTACTAACCATTCGAAATGTCCTTCGGGACGGAGTAAATGCATCCATTCTATACTTTCTTCATGCATTCGTACTCGCCAATATCCCGATTTACAATCAAATTTACTAAAAATCTTTTTACTTTGTATTCTATTTATTAGTTTGTTTTTATCCGGTCACTTATATCCATACGTTACGGTGTTATCATTAAGTCTTTTGTAATTTATTACCATTCTAGATTTTCCTCTTACTATCTCACTATGATTTCTTACCATAAATGCGGCAGATCTATGTTTAGAAGTAGATCTTCTTATTACCCCTAAATTTAATAATTCTTTTATTTGTACTTTAAAGTCTTCTATATCTTGGTTAGTTGCTTCTATTGAGGCTGTTTTAATTATATATTATGGATTTATTATGTCTAATTCACATACAATTTTGTTATTGTTCCAATGTTTTAAAGGTTTTTCACCTATAATTTCTATCTCATCTAGTATTCTTATTATATTATCTAAATCTTTTTGGTTTTTTATTACTCCTATCCTTTCTATCCCTGTTTTAAAATTATATAATTCTGTTTCTATGTCTATTAAAGTATAATTTTTTCCTATTAGATTATCGTTGTCTAGTATTTCTTCTTCTTCTAGGACTAAATTCTTTATTTCTTTTTTGCTTTTAACATTTACAACAACTCTCTTCTTTACAGCATGTATTGTTATCTTGACATTTACAACAACTCTCTTCTTTACAGCATGTATTGTTATCTTGACATTTACAACAACTCTCTTCTTTCTTTTGCAGGTTTATTTGGTCTGGAGTAGAGATCTTCTTATGTCTGATTCTAGTTTCGGCTTTTATGAGCTTGTCTTGGTGTATGAGTAATATTTTTTAGAAAAATTACTCCATCTCTTGTAATCATGCAACTTCCATTGTTATGTAACATAAAGTCTAACCCGATGACGAAGTCCATATTTATATTCAAGTCTCTTACCCATATTTTATCCATTTTATAACTAGGTTTATAAAATTTTGAACAAGTGTTGATAAAGCTAATGTATGCCTTATGAACATAATGTTTATATATATTATGAGTTCCATCCTATCTAGAATACTTAGACTTAAGAATATACCCAGAAAAGAAATATAGAGCATTAAAAGATCATAGTATTATAAAGTGTAATTTCAGTAACGGAGACCATATATTACATAGTGAAGACAAACAGTTGAACACATTAGTAGATTTAGTCATAAATTTTAGTGAAAAAAAAGAAGAAAATAATAAAAACATTACTAGAATATTAGAGGTGGTAGAAGCATCCTGAGACTAAGCAAAAGAAAACTTTCGAAAAAGTAGAACAAAATCTCGATTACTTAAAAACACAAGAATTAGAATTAGAAAAGAAAATCCAGACTCTAGTTAACGAATTTAATCTAGAAAAATTACCTACAAAGACGGAAATCGAAAAGTTAGTTAAAGTTATTACAGAAAAACCAAAAGAGATAGAACTAAAGATAACCCAAATAGTCTCTAAAATAACGCAACAGGTAGAAGTCTTAACTAGTGATATTAAAGAATTAAACAAGACAGTAGAAGAACTAAAAGAAATCACTCTTTCATGAGTAGACCAATCTTAGCTCAAGAAGAGGCCTCAAAATTAATAGAAAAGTCTATACCTTTACCAGTAGACTATAAAGATTATATACCTAACGCTAAATCGGATCAAATAACACTACAACAAAATATTACTATAATTTCATTAATATTAGAAATAATAAAGAAAATCGAAATAATAATACCAAGGTTAGAAATAATAAGTGAGCGCGTTCGGTTGCTAAGTGAAAAACAAAAAGAGAAAAATACTAGGACAAATCTTTTATAGTCTCCAAATATACTATCCATTTTTCTTTGAAAAATTGGTGGAGCTGTCTTTAATCCAAATGGCATTACTAACCATTCGAAATGTCCTTCAGGACGGAATGTAAATACGATCCATTCTATACTTTCTTCATGCATTCGTACCTGCCAATATCCTCGATTTACAATCAAATTTACTAAAATCTTTTTACTTTGTATTCTATTTATTAGTTCTATTTTGTCCGGTAACTTATATCCATCGTTTCGGTGTTATCATTAAGTAGAATTAATGGGAAATAGAGGAATAAATTTAATTAAACCTATAAAAATAAATCGAAGAATACGCGTGGTTAGAATGGAAATTAGAAGATTTTAGTAGAAAGAAGATTTTACAACCGAGTCACACCTAATGTACACTAATTCTAAAGGAGAGACATCTATAAGATTTACCAATTATAACTATACATCACAAAGAGACATAGAAGAAGAAAGTACTCTAGATGAAAATGAAACTACTGTTATTAAGAACAAAGGTTAAGAGAAAGAGATGAAAAGTATAACAAGATTCGTGACTAGATAGAAGTCCAGATTAAGATAAAAAATAAAAAAAAATTGGGAGATAGACAGAAAATTAATTATAACTACATGATAAGAAGAAATATAGGAGTGAGGAAGTACCGAGTAGGATTGTTAAAAAAATTATTTAAAAACAACACTTTGTCCCAATTTTTTTTTTTTTGAACAGTAAAAAATGAACAGTAATCTTTTTTTATTTTTTATTTTTTTATCTTAATCTGGACTTCTATCCAGTCACGAATCTTGTTATACTTTTCATCTCTTTCTCTTAACCTTTGTTCTTAATAACAGTTTTCTTTAACCACACCCCGGTAACCACGGCCAACATCGTCCTTTATTATTTGGACATTAAAAAGGCCTCTTTAAAACCTAGGAATTTACAGGTTAATCCATCGAGGTTATTAAGAAGTTAAGAGAATAACCATATACTAAGAATAACAAATTTATGATGATAAAGAAGTAATTAGTTAAACATAATAATCACAAAATAATTTACATAATAGGATTAGTAATAGAAAACATAATAAATAAACTTACATGGTTTGAAGAAGGAGAGAGGTTTTCCTTTCGGAGAACCCCAAAAACTACTTCACACTAGGGGGGGTAGGTATTAAAAACTTAATACTAATTTACAATAGGAGTTTATACACGGGTTTTGGTGGGCAAGGGATTGGAGCATTTGATGAAAGAGAAGGGAATCTGGAAGTTTTCTAGAGAGAGGTGGTTGGTGCTCTTTCGAACAAGAGCACCAACCACCTCTCTCTAGAAAATTCTTCCATTATATAATTTTCAAATAATCACTTGGATAGAAACTCTTTCTAATCTGGCTGATCTCCTAACTTATCTAAAGAACCTATACCCAGAATATATTAAATTAAGTAGTACCAAAGAAAACCAGTTAAGACTACAAGAATTAATAGATATAATATCAGGATTAGAATATAAGTTACTAGGATATATAAAATCTAGAAAGACCTCAAAGAACCAAAAGCGATTTAGACCATATTAATTATATGAGAACAATACCCTTTGTTAGACAAATAGCTATCAATCATTGGTATTTATATAGAGATATAGAGAAAAGACGAGAATATAGACGGGTAGAAAAAGCGTTAAGTGCATGTTTAGAAATAATAAATTCGAAACATTATAAAATCACTAATAAACAATAGACTCTTACAAAGTCGGATTAACGAAGAAACATCTACTGCTATAACGTGGAATTACAAGGTATAAGAGAAGATATAGAAAGATTTACAACTAGTATAGAGTACCAGAAGAAAGTTTGTAAAATAAAGATTAGTTAGGATAATAAATAAAGCTAGAAAAATAGATACATTAAAAAATCTAGAATACTTAGACTTAAGAATATACCTAGAAAAGATATATATATATATATATATATATATATATATATATATATATATATATATATATATATCGTTGAAAAAGGGATTTTCTTTCTGAATGACATATTCTTAATTGTTGGATTGTAATTGACAAAGTATTTAAAACAAGAAAGTACTGAACTCTGCACTATAATTCAAATAACTAGCTTGCCTTCATTTTTAACCATGAACCCAAATATTCTAACTGAGCTTATGGCATGTAGATGTAGGTAGCAATAGTAACAGAGGGATAGGAAATGTTGCTGAAATTTTGTACGCTATTTATACCTTTTTAACTACTCTGGACCTAATTTATACATTAGCATGACAGAATACAGAAGACGTTGCTTGAAAATTGATGTTGAATAGTTCAAATACATAAATTAACTACAATGCTCCTGATATCTCTTATCATGGCATGGGGCAGTAATTTCCTACCTTGGCTATATCATGTAACAGGTCGCAATGTTTTTTGTCGGGGACTACGATAAATGAAGCTGACAATTTATACCTTGATTGACCTTTAAGTAGATGCATCACAGTTTATTAATATGTAAATAGGTATGTTGTAAACCCCTGGACATCCTGTAAAACTTGGTTCCTTAGTGAATAGTACCAAGCAATTAGTTTATTTGTTGTGCATTGCTTACTCTCTTTATACTTCTTTAGGTTTTGAGTTGTTGGTAAGTTCAGATTTCAAATTTGCACAAACATGCAAATATACCAATATTCAATATATAATGTTAATAATTATAGATCTCCATAGGCCATCACCATCTAGTGTGTGTGTCTATTTTTTAAGGCCAAACCCATCGACAAACACCTGTGATCGTCAAAACCTTTCAACGAAGACCTAAAGTGGCCCTTGTTCCATTTAGACACTTCGGTGGGCCATTCCTATCCTTAGACACTTTTTGCAGTTATCGGAGTAAAACCAACACCCGCGTCTTCTACGTGGATTAAGTGGCCAATTAAATTGTGCCGCCTCATTTAAATTGTGCCAAGTCAATTAAATTATGCCAACTCATTTTAATTGTAAATTCACTAATTTGTAAATTCGTGGAGTTTTGACCATTTAAAATTAGAGGCTTTTGGGGGCTGGTTGGATGTGCAATGAGGTGGCGCCCCCCTTTGGTGTTAGTTTTGCTCCGATAACGGCGCAAAAAGTGTCTAAGTGAAATAAGAATGATCCACCTGAAGTGTTTAAATGGAACAAGGGTCACTTTAAGTGCTCAAGTGAAAGAATTGGATGACCACAGGTGTCTGTCGATGGGTTTGGCCATTTTTTAAATGTATATATACATACATACATACATATACATACATACATACATATGTAAATACATACATACATATACATATATATATATATATATATATATATATATATATATATATATATATATATATATATATATATATATATGCCATCACCATCTAGTGTGTGTGTCTATTTTTTAAATGTATATATACATACATACATACATATACATACATACATACATATGTAAATACATACATACATATACATATATATATATACATACATATACATATATATATATGTATATGTATGTATATACATATATATATATATATATAGAACTCATTAAAGCTCGAACGAAATCATAAAGGAAGTAGATTGGAAAGAATCCACCAGAATAATTTAAAAGGAGTTCCCCGGAGAATGAACTCCGGGAAGGTAGAGTAGAAATTAGTATGAGAAATTATATACCTAAGACAAGAAGAAATTCGTTTTATTTTCCTAATTTCACGAAAGGAAGAACTCACTCTTGTTGATAAAGGCTTCTTGATTCGTAATCAGGAATATAGGTCAAAAAAAGAGTTATCCTCTTTTTTTGCTACAAACACAAATAAAATAATTGAACTTAGTGCTCTACTTGATTTTGCTTTCCTTTTGATTCAAAGGAAAAAAGGCGTGGAGCTTAAATAACTCACTGAACGCTTTTTAAAAGATTACGTGGTATATGTGTATATACATACATATACATATATATATATATATATATATATATATATATATATATATATATATATATATATACGTACATATATATACATATATACATACATATATCTATACATACATATTACTATTATATATAAGAGGGAATGTGAGGACTTTTGTAGTCCTCACAATAATTTCCCAAATTTTTAAAAACTTTTTCATTAATTACTTTTATGTCCTAATTTTATTTATTTAAGCCAATTTTTTTGTTTTTTGTTTTTAAAGTCTACTTTTCAAAAGCTATCGAGCCTGGGGACTTTTGTAGTCCTTACAATAATTTTCAAATTTTTTAAAAACTTTTTAATTAATTACTTTTAGGTCCTAATCTTATTTATTTTTTTGTTTTTGTTTTTAAAGTCTACTTTTCAAAATCTATCGAACCTCCTACCTCATTTTTCACGTTCTTTGATTTTCTGATTGGTGCTCGATATCCGCATTTGAGCCCAATTAATCCAGATAATACACGACCGCATCGCGCCTATTCGGGGGAGCGCTTCCTCCAAAGATTTTTTTCCATATCCATGTTCGAACCCCTAATCCCTAATTAGAGAGGAGCAGCTCCATCTGTTGCACAAGTTAAATTATGTATTTGTCTTAAAAGTTCATTAACTATGTATAGATTATTTATTTAGAACTAAATAACTTCAGAAAATTAGGATACATAAGTTATAATGTCAAATTAAGTTCCAAATTTGATTTGAATTAAATAATTTCATCAAAATGGAAGTTAAAATATTAAAGGAGTGGAATGAAAATTTTGCTTTTATATAACTACCTACCTTGTGACTACGATGGGTATATGTCGTTGTTGTTGTTGTTGTACACTTGTACTAACACAAATTATATTTCTTTAGTTAAAATATCTGCTTTTATATCTTGAGTTTGGGCCCGGGCTTAGCACGGGCCTCACATAACTAGTATATATATATACACATACATGTATGTATGTTCTAACATATTTTTGTAGGGCTTTACCTTAAATGAAATTTGCTAAAAAAATTCTCAACGATCACGACCGAACCCAAACCGAAGAGGGGTTTTTTCTAAAATAATGTATACAATATATTATGCGTCAAAAATGTTAATTTTTCATAAACTCGTGTTTAGCCAAATATAGTCTTACTAATTTTGAATACGTGCGTTGCACGTGTCAATAAACTAAAAAAATTCTACACAAGAAGAATAATTATGTAAAATAGCAATGGACAAAATAATGTTGTTACATTGACTCAGTTGCTGAATTCAAAGTAATTAAATAACTTTTGAAGTTGCAATAATGAATAATTTAGTTAAGTAAGTTAATTATATTGTACTTATAGTTAATTTTCCTAAGATAATTAAATGTTATGTTTGATGCATCTAACTACTATCTCTTTATCCACGATGTTCTTGGTGTATGTTTTATGTCTCTTATAGGGACGTGGATCGACTCTAATGGTATAGGGACGAGGATCGACTCTAATGGTTCTTCCTCGAATTTGCTTTACTACTTCCTTCAGACCTTGCCAACTCATAATAATAAGATCAAAAGGTTGCAATTCATTGTCAATAAAAAATGAAAACGAACATCCATTATTTACTTCTTTAATGTCTTTATTCTACCCTACATTGAAGAAGTTTCTCAATCTATTTAGCTACTACTTATTATATTTTACTTTGTAGAAGTTCATTATATTAGCAAGCCACTATATTTGAAAACACAAACTTTAAACTAAAAGAAATTAACACAATAACTTTTAAATGATCTCATATAACCTTGCTTGAAATCTTAGGTTATAGCCTTATGAGAAAAGTTAATTTTACACCGCGCTAAGATGATGAACTATAATATAAAATATAAAATTCAATAAATAACAAATTTCCAGGCATAAAAACTCAAAATTATGAGCTACTGCGATTCCACATGTAATTTTCAAGTAAGTTCAGTAATCTAATTTAAATTGTTATAATTATCAATTCAAGAACGGATGAAATTGTGTTCAAAGTGAAAAAAACAATTTGTAATAATTGTAAGATAAAATAAAAAAAGAAACATATTAATTGTGATTATCCAGTAATCAAGTTATAGACATGAACATCAATTAAGTAGGCGTTTGGACATGCGATTTCATGTCATGATTTCAAGTAATGAGATGAAATCAGCATTTGGACATGCGATTTCATCTCATGAGATGAAATCCCAAATCATCCAAAAAGACATGATTTGAGATTTCAAATCATGGTTTCAAAAATTTTAAATGTAAAACTTGATCCATAAGTTTATATTTTGTAAAAAAAAGACCCATAAATTGGTAGATATTTTCAACAATTACTCCCACCAATCATTTACCAACCTCATTAACTTCTACCCACCGTTATTTATGTTTGTATCATGTGGGAGGATTATATTAAGGATAGTTACATTACTATTCATGTTAATTTTTTTTTTATTGAACTAAAGTTTGATCAATTGATGTTGTATTTTTTAGAAAGGCCTTCTAGTAGCGTATTAATTTTGTTATGAACTATAACTTGCTCATTTGGTAGGATTGTAAGAATTGGGAAAGTTTTGATAGTTTTCACAACTTATGGAATTTTTATGTCTATAAGAAAACTAGTTATGTGAGGCCCGTGCTAAGCTCGGGCCCAAACTCAAGATATAAAAGCAGATATTTTAACTAAAGAAATATAATTTGTGTTAGTACAAGTGTACAACAACAACAACCATATACCCATTGTAGTCCCACAAGTGGGTAGTTATATAAAAGCAAAATTTTCATTCCACTCCTTTAATATTTTAACTTCCATTTTGATGAAATTATAACTTATGTATCCTAATTTTACGAAGTTATTTAGTTCTAAATAAATAATCTATACATAGTTAATGAACTTTTAAGACAAATACATAATTTAACTTGTGCAACAGATGGAGCTGCTCCTCTCTTAATTAGGGATTAGGGGTTCGAACATGGACATGGAAAAAAATCTTTAGAGGAAGCGCTCCCCCCGAATAGGCGCGATGCAGTAATTATCCGGATTAATTGGGCTCAAATGCGGATATCGAGCACCAATCGAAAAATCAAAGAACGTGAAAAATGAGGTAGAGGTTCGATAGCTTTTGAAAAGTAGACTTTAAAAACAAAAACAAAAAAATTGACATAAATAAATAAGATTAGGACCTAAAAGTAATTAACTAAAAAGTTTTAAAAAATTTGAAAATTATTGTAAGGACTACAAAAGTCCCAGGCTCGATAGCTTTTGAAAAGTAGACTTTAAAAACAAAAAACAGAAAATTGACTTAAATAAATAAAATTAGGACATAAAAGTAATTAATGAAAAAGTTTTTAAAAATTTGGGAAATTATTGTGAGGACTACAAAAGTCCTCACATTCCCTCTTATATATAAAATAAAACTTAAGAAATTTAAATTGCATGTCCAAACATGATTTCATCTCGCAGCTCTTAATATTTTAGTTCGGCAATTAACACATAACATCCGGTATAATAATTACCTACCTTGGGATTTTTGTGAAACATTTGTTTCGGAAATTTCTCCAAGTCTGACTCCTGTAAAAAGACATTCCTTTGCTCGATAATTTATTCAAATTCTTCTTCTCTGCAGGACACAAAAGCAACAAAAAACAGGATATGTTTCGAGAAATCTTGGAATGCATATCACTTTTCATGGAAAAGAATAGGCATGAAAAGCTAAAAAAAAGAACACAGTTGTTGAGAAGATAAAGAGGGTATGATATTACAATATGACTGTTTAAAGAAAAATTAAAAGACGCAACAAATTGGAGGAGACTACTTTAGCTCTTATACTATGACTCTTAATGTGTATCATATTCCAATAACAATTCTATCTCACCGACGTATTCCTCAAGCCAAAATCAATTCTAACTCCACTTCATCCACGATTACAACCCTTTGTAAAAGTAAAAAAGGATTCCAAATAATTTCACCACATGGCTCACAAAGAGAAAATCCTATACCTTAATTCCAGCACGTATGATAGCCGCTGAATTCTTCCCAAATCTTGACGTGAATATAATTATATAGGCACTTTGAAGCTACATGAATTAAGCTCGACATTGCCTCCTTCAATTGCTCCAGACAAACCCTACAATAAGATCATGGAAAGCTCAAACAATATATCAATGTTAGATAAGCAATTCTAGAAATACTAAATTTTAGTGTTAATCTAGCGTTGATTAAAGATCAAATAGTCAATGCATTGCACTCTAATTGTAAACTATTGTAGCATGTAGGCTTGCACTTCGTGATCAAAATATACGTGACTTATAGGCATTGTAACACTTTATGGTAAGAGACAATTCTAAGTGTTTTTATCCTTGTCAGATGTAGGTAGCTTTGCAACTTTAACAATAGTTAGAAATAGCAATAAAATATAAAACTCGGTTGGTCTTTTTGGTTCAGCTGTGAGGCAGTCCAGTACAAATAGAATTAGCAATTAGTAACATTAGTAGTAATAGTAAAGGACTCCACAAGCCATCAATTATGAAATTTATTATGTAAACTACATACCTGTACTAAATAATAATTATAAATTTTGTAAATATTTATCAAGAAAAAACCCGCAATAAGTACAATATGTTAGGAAAAATAGCACAATATTGATATTGAACTTGGAATTAAAAATAGTAACCAAATTATCACAAACACTGTGTCATGCAAGCCACTGCCTTGAAAGCGATTTTCGGCCGACACCTTGTACAAATCGTTCATGTACGGTCGCTTCCCACGGTTTCACAATTCTTCCGAAACGTGTACTCGTATCGGGAAGTTGGAGTATTTTTTGCACAAAATACAATTGCCGCATTCTAGAGGAAACAAAAAGGATAGAGAAAAAGGATAATTTTTTGGTGGTTGATATGTTCTCAAAGGTCTTCAATTTATAGGGAGCATTAGCATTTACAAACAATATGTTATTACAAAAATCAATACATCAGTTATTGATGTTTAATAACATGAGTTATCGTAAATGAGTTATTCCTCCATTCAACGAAAAATGCATTGAAAGATCAGGAGTTTGTCATGAATGAAAGGAATTCATTCATTCAAAGAAGTTACATTACTCCAACAATTAAAGACTTTGCATTAATCTCAACACAATATAGAGCGTTTCAGTTAGAAGCTTAAATTGAAAACCTTGATGAGCAAAAGCTGAAGTTTCTCACAGTAGCAGTGTAAGACGATAACGGAGTTATTATCGTTGACCGCCTCGTCTACGATGAGCCTATTCACAGCTTTCTTCCGCTCCAGAATCGTAGTAGAAAAATCCTAATTCTTAGCAGTCTTTCTGCAAATAGAAAGAGTAAAAGATTGTGAATCGAATTGTAAATCGATACAAAATTCAAAGCTAAAACACAAATGAGTAACATAATCGAGCGACTAATAGCTAGGCAAGCTAAAACAACATAGCAATAGACTAATACTCCAGAACGTATAAGAAAGAATCCAGTGTTAAGCCGTATAAGCCTCCTAAACCTAATTTATAGGCATATGGACGGCCGACTAATTTAGTGACAAATAAAAGGACTCCTAAACTTAAAAGGATTTTAAAATATTAAATAATTTCAAATATAAAAAAAAAATTGAGGAAAATAGTAAATGATGATTTTGTATATTGTAGAGTCTTTTAATGAAGGGTAAAAAGTTCAATTAACATCTAAAGTCCTTCGTGCTTTTAATATAGTATAGATTTAATTTTTTTTTTTTTTTTTTTTGGGTAAGAAACAAATTGATGTCAAAGTTCAAAATCGTTTGATTTAATTCCACGAATTGCCTTTCAAATATGCTGATTTTTATTTTTGTCCTTCAAATGGGTTGATCTTTTATTTTTTACCCTTAAAAATTAAATTTATTCCTAGTGAGGCATAAATTCTTTAAGGATATGGGGCATAATCATGAGATAATATGATGCGAAAATACAAACTTTATGCCACGCAAAAATTTAGTTTTGTTACGAGGACATAAATTAAAGACCAGCACAAAATTGGACAAAACTGCAAATGACCCGAAACAAATTGATGTCCAGTTCCAACTGGGTTAACCCGACCCAGGCTTTGAGCAAACTGAACCCGAATCATCACAACTGAAGTGAGGTTTTTCAACTGAAAGGGCAAGGGTTTCACAAAGACCGCAAACAGTTATTCTCAAACACACGCGAAAAATGGTGGCAAAGAAGGGAGGAAACAAAGGAGAAGATACAGAAGAGGAATTGGCTCGTGCCCCTTTACAAGCTATCATTTTGGCTGATAGTTTCACCACTAAGTTCCGACCTATCACTCTTGAACGTCCCAAAGTAACTAGCTTTAATAAACTTACCTGTTTCTCCTTTGCCCTTTTTTTTTTTTTTTTTCGTATGTCACATTGGGTTAATGATAAATACTCGTGTGATTAATAGCTATTTATTAACAGTTGTCATTGTTTAGTGTCTTCATGAATACATACTGGATTTTTCTTAGGTGTGGCTTGCCACTGCTACAAGTGTCCCAGGCAATCTGAAGCTTTGGTTTTTCTTGGAAATTAGTCTTTTTCGATTTTATTTTTGTCTCTTCATGCTCGTCGGGAGTCAATAACAGTAAAATTTGACCACATTTGTCTTTAAACATTTCTTTTAATATTTAGCAATTGGAAACTGTTTAGTCCTTTATTATTTTTGGTGTAAACGGGATGTTTAGTGGAAACAGAAGACACTTCTGATGTTTTAGACTATAAGGAGCTCCTTTGTTTCTTAATTGTCTGTTTGGGGACTATACAGTTGGTATAGTATACCTGTTAACATAAAGAATTTTACCATTGTCGAAAAAATATTTAGCAGTTGGAAATAATCTAAACTTGTGCTAACTTTATTGTTGTTTCTAAGTATCTAAATACAATGTTCAAATGATAATTATGTCTGCATCGGACATTACACTTTCTCGATTTGACTATAATATTATTGGAGGTAGTATAAGTGACAAGACTACTACGTGGCAAGTAGACAGGTCTGGCAACCATAGCAATGAAGAATCCCTGTACAATAGTACCTGTCAGATGTATTCGTCATGTTTGTTTGTCTTATTCTATGCGTCAGGAGTTTCAATCTCTAAGGAATGAAGTTGCATGATGTGGAATTGTTACAATGCTAACTGTACGAATAGAGTTAATTTTTAACACAAATTTGATATGTGGCTATTCGAATTATTTGTTTTGGAAAATGTATAGTTACAGTTGTGTACTACAGTTTAATGTTTTTCGCATTGCAGGTACTGCTACCATTGGTCAATGCCCCTATGATAGATTATACCTTGGCATGGCTTGAATCTGCTGGTGTTGAAGAAGTTTTTGTTTTCTGTTGTGCTCATTCTAAGCAAGTGATTGATTATTTGGATAAGTCCAATTGGTTTGGCCAACCAAACTTTACAGTCACAAAGATTGAATCACACAATGCTATTAGTGCAGGAGATGCTTTGCGTTTGATCTATGAGCAACATGTGGTATGTAATGACATTTGCTTATCACGTTGCCATCTTCCGCTCAAGTTAAAACTCAGTTAATAGATGTAACAGGTTGTCGTACTTATTGAACAGAGAACATTGCATATAATCCTATGGTTCTCAAATTATTTTATTATACAATCAATGATCTTTCTAGATCTTTTTAGGATCACATGGAAATAAGGGGTTTTCTTGAAAAAAGCACAGGAAAATAGTACAAGAAAAGTTTGATCCTAATGCTTTAGGCTTTATACTCAATTGACATCCTCTTGGTCATTATTTAGTACCAGGGGTTTTCTTGAAAAAAGCACAGGAAAATAGTACAAGAAAAGTTTGATCCTAATGCTTTAGGATTTATACTCAATTGACATCCTCTTGGTCATTATTTAGTACCATGTAGATGATTTAGGGTTAGATAGATTGTTCCTACGATTTGCAAGATGTGTGGATTGGGCGCACATCATGAGTTCGAACTCTGTCGCTGACTGAAACCTGGTATTTAAGTGGGAATAGGGTTACTGCCCTGATATTCGAACCTAGGACCAATTGGGCTGAGTCAACTAACTTACAGGGGCTTACCAGTTGTCAAAAGAGAATACCACACAATGTTACTATAGGGAAATGCAATAGTTCTAAGATGCTAAGTTAAAACAAGTGTAATTATTATAATACTTCCTCCGTCCAAAACTAAAATTGGCTGGGTCCAGACTCCAGAGTACGTGGGTCAACACTCTTTAATTGTCGTTGTTGAATATGGTCATTGATTCATGATCTTTAAAAATAATTCTTACGTATTTAAATACGGCATAAAAGCTCTATAAATCACAATTTCATGTTAAAGTTACTTCTAAATGTTAGAAAGTTTGTAGTCTGGACTCCCCAAATTGTTATTTCACCATTCATTTGGGATGAAGGGAGTAGCTTTTTCACATAATTCACGAACCATCGGGAACAAGCAACACTAGGTGTGCAAATCATAGATCAAAAACTCCTCTTGATTCTTCTGTCTCTGTATTTTGTCATCCTCCCTGTGCCCATCTTTGTGGGTAAAAGTGGTTTTAAAGATGTTAATGAACATATTTTCTTTAAACTCTACCATCACTTTCTCTCTAATAACTTCTTTCGAAACGGGAACTAGAAAAGCACTAACATACTTGCTTCAAAGACATTGTGTTGGGAGATTTAGAACTTACAGGGAGGAGTCGCGATTTTGGGTATTGCAGGAGTATTAAGGTTGAAAAGGTTAAAGTGCCGTTGGTGGACGCGCAAGGGAAGAGCCGACAGACCGACGAGATTCCCGGAGAATTTTGGAAGATTGCTGCGGCCCGGCAGGGTCTGGGAGTGGCCGACTAGGTTGTTTAATGTCATCTTTAAGACGCAACGATGCCCGTTAACGGAGGTCGAGTGTAACGATCCCTCTTTACAAGAATAAGGGCGTATATCCGCAGTTGCAACAACTATGATGCATCGTTCGCTAAGCCATACTATGAAAGTGGGGGAAAGGGTGGTGGAGATGAGGGTGAGGAGTAGGTGTATCTATTTCGGAAGTAACCGGTTGGATTCATGCCGGACGCTCAACGGGAGGCCGTAATCCATCTTCAGAGGAGACCGCGTAGCAAAGACGGTAGTGAGAGAGACTTACGTATGGTGATCTATCGACCTAGAAAACTTACGACAAAGTTCGGAGATCTATGGAGATGCTTGGAGGCTAAAGGTGTGCACCGTGGCGTACGTTAGGGTGATCGAGGACATGTAATGGTGAGCCAAGGCCGGGGGTAAGGACGGTAGGGAGGAGACTCGAGCACTTCCCGGTTGTGATGGGGTTGCATCATGTCTCGGCTCTTCAGTCCATTTTTATTTGCCTCGCGATGGATGAATTGACGCGGCATATTCAAGGCGAGGTGCCGTAGTGTATGCTTTCGCGGATGACATAGTCTTGATCGACGAGACTCGTAAGCGGAGTCAACGTTGTCGGGAGGTTGGCGTCAGACTTTGGAGTCTAAAGGATTCAAGGCGAGTAGGACCCAGGCGGTATGATCTGATTCGATGAAGCCTCGAAAATTTGGCGTGGAAGTGAGGCTTGGTACCCGAATTAGATTGAAGACAAGTAGTTTAGTATCTTGGAGTGGAACATTATACAAGGCGGTGGGGAGATTGGCGATGATGTCACACATCGTATTAGGAGCGGGTATATGGAATGGAGGCTGTTTTAGATCTTCTTGATAGAAGGTGCCACAACGGCACCCAAGGGCAAGGATTACGCAAAGTGGTGAGTTAGGCCAAGAGCCAAGTATTTGTATGGGCGGAGTGTTGGCAGTTAAGATCTCTCGCGTTGAAGAAGATGAAAGTTGCCGAGATGAGAATGTTGAGATGGATGTGTGGAGCACTTGGAGTGGCAATGAGGATTAGGAATGAGGCTATCAAGGACAAGGTGGGAGTGGCCTGGGTGGAAAGCAAGATGGAAGCAGAGAGCTGAGATGGTTTGGACATGTGAAGAGGAGAGACAGGATGCCGGTGCGGAGTGTGAGAGGTTGGCCTTGGATGGTTTAGAAGAGGCAGGGTAGCCGGAAGAAGTATTGGGGGAGAGGTGATTAGACGGGATATAGAAAGAAGCATACTACATCGAGGACATGACCTTAGATAGGAGGGTATGGAGGACTCGTATTAGGGTAAGGCCGGTAGATAGTAACGTTTATCCTTTCATATTAGTAGTCACATTTGTGCTTTGATTTCTCGCTACTATTTGTTATCCCGTACTTTGATTATCTTATTTTATCCGTGATAGCCATCGCTCCTTACAATTCGCTTCATCATGGCTTAGTCGCTTTAGTTATTTGCATTTCCATATCACTTTGAATCTCTTGGCCTTATCCGACCTCTTGTTATGCTTTTATGCTTTTATGCTTTCTATTGAGCCGAGGTCTTTCGGAAACAGCCGTCCTACCTTGGTAGGAGTCAGGTCTGCGTACACTCTACCCTCCCCAGACCTCACGTTGTGGGATTTCACTGGGTGTTTGTTGTTGTTGTTGTATGGTTGGACACATATGGAGAAGTTTTCTGGTAAGATAGCTGTATTAATACATAATCTAACATGACTTTATCCGAGCAGGACTTGGTTGGATTCCTAGATTAATCATCACAACTTTTTTGGAATCCATGATGCAAGCATTGTTTGCTTAGGAGATAGAGTTGTAAAATGAATGAAACAAGGGATGAGAACCATGGGAGATCATAGTTCAAAACTTAGTAGAGGCCAAAAACAAATGCAAGATGATTTTGTCCCATCTATCTTAGCCCTGATGGATAGACTTACCTGGTACTTGTGCTGGTGCAGGTAGTAGGTACCCGGCAAAATAGTTGAGGTACGTGCAAGTTAGTTAGAACGTCTGTCGTTATAGAAAAGAGAAAAGATAAAAGTAGGCTTTGAACATCAGGTGCAGTCCAAGGTTGTTTTCGGAGATGAGGAAGATGTTCTCCTCTCCTCTGTGTTCACTGTTCTCTGTGTGCTTAAAATTGTAGAGTTAATATTGTTGAATTCAGAGTAATCTTTTGTCAATATGATTAGCTAACTTAACTTTTGGCCTTTTGAAGATACGCGGTGATTTTATCCTCGTCAGTGGAGATACTGTGAGCAATATGTCACTATCACAGGCACTTAAGGAACATAAGGAGAGACGGAGAAAGGATAGCAATGCCGTAATGACCATGGTCATTAAACAATCAAAGCCTTCTCCTATAACTCGCCAATCACGTCTTGGAACTGAAGAGCTGTTTATGGTGATTGATCCAGAGACTAAGCAGCTGCTGTATTATGAAGACAGGGTAGATAACTTTAAAGGATATTTGTCTCTTGACAAGGCATTGCTTACTGATAATACTTCCATTTCTCTTCAAAATGACAAGCAGGTTTGTTTTGTTACACTTGTTATAATAAGTCTAGTGTTACTAGTGCTGCTTCTAGTTTGAGCAATGTTCTTGATAAGGTGTGTTGCATGAACTGGTTTTAATTACCGTGAGAAAGATGATATATATATATATATATATATTTGCTCAATAACAACTGGTGGAGGTTTAACATAGTTTAGGTATTGCATCTGGTGAGATTTATTTACGTACCTTTGTCCACTTCACTAATCTTATTTGTTATTTGCTCATGTTTAAATGCTATTGTTTCTTCTTTCCAAGTAAAAACCTCCACTAATAGATGAACTAATAAGAAAAGTTAGTTTCGTGTAGTTAAGTTTTACTGTGTGTAGTTTCGTGTAGTTAAGTTTTATTGTCTGTTTGGTAGTTTTGGGTTTCATTGCTTACTCCTCCCATACGATGCTATTCTTCCTTCCATCATCTTGTTTTGAAGAAGGCTTCTGGTTATTGTCATTTCTTTCTGTTTATTTTGTGTTTAATGATTGGTAAGCCTTGATTGCAGGATTGCTACATTGACATTTGCACCCCAGAAGTTTTGAGTCTTTTCACCGATAATTTTGACTATCAACACTTGCGGCGTGATTTTGTCAAGGGGTTGCTCGTTGATGATGTATGTATATCCCTTTGTATTTTGTATTTCTCTTGAGGAATGTTGTTCTTGTATCCAAGAAAAGAGAAAATGTCAAACTAAAAAATAATTCAAAGTGTGTATTGAAAAAATGTTCCTAGTGTTGTTCCACCCTAAAATCTTACAAATGGTTTTGATGTCTTTATTCGTAAACTTTTGCTATGTGTAAAGGGGATTCAAGAAGAATGAATTAGTTATGTGTCATAAGTTTTGCACTTTGTTGGACCTAAGTAAATAAATAAATATGTTCGTTTCATTGCAATGTAAACTTTTAATCAAGTTGTATATATAATTCCGTATTATATCTAATTTTGATGAACCCGTTCTCTTGCTCGTAAGTTCAGGAATGCTTTTACTTGATCAAAAAAAAAGTTCATGAACACTTTAGTTCATGTATAAATCCTAAAATTGGGTTCTACGTACATGAGGAAGCAGGTTAGGAATCTATAATGATCCATTATTAAAGTTTAGTTGGATTCTTATGTTCTTTTTACATAGTATGAAAGTATGTAAAGGTGTTGTATTCGTGTATACTGGACACCTTTCATGTGTCTGGAGCGATTGAAAATAATCCGGTATGCATGTGAGGAGGCGTATTGGAGAAGTAATTAGATAAATAAACATGCTTTAAATATTTTAAGCTTTCGGTACTACTGACAATAGCATACTCATTTAAAAACTGTAGCTGTAACTCTTGCAATTTCCAACTTGAAGAAGCGGAAACATAGTCAAGTGCATCCAATATAGGTTAGCTCTTGAAAGTTTTAGCTTAAGACGTCCTCGAGTATATTTCCTTCACTTATATAGAGTTTCGAGGTAGAAAGAGATGACAATGCAATAGAACCCGAGGGTGTGGCCTAGTGGTTAATAAAGTGGGGAAGAATCATGAGATCTCAAGATTAAAATCCTTATGAAGGCAAAAATATTCGGTCATTTTTCCCCATCTGTCCTAAACTTGGTGGACAGAGTTACCCGATATCTGTGTTGGTAAGAGGTGGCAGGTGTCTCGTGGAATTAGTCGAGGTGCTTGCAAGCTGGTCTGGATATCATGGTTATTTAAAAAAAAGATGGCAGTGCAATAGATTCGAAGGGCATAAGAGGGACAAATTCACTAGTACATGAGATTTAGAAGGAATTTACAGATTAGGAGGTTGATGAATTTTAGAGGTTGGTGAAAATACTCTACAAACAAACTTCACTCACTAGCTAGGACTCGTGGAAGTGGGACAAGAAGTGATGGTGCTTTTGTAGTAAAATCATACTACCACAAGCTTTTGGTGAGGTAGGAGTTGGGCTTCTTTTGTAGTAAAATCATACTACCATAAGCTTTTGGTGAGGTAGGAGTCAGGCTTCCTCATGTTTCAATATGGATTCCTAGGGTGTTAGAAGGTGTATTTCTTCGCCTGGTTGGAAGCAAGGGGAGGGCGATTCTGATAGTTGAAAATTTGAGGAAAAGGAGGAATGTATATGTTAGTTGGCGCTTTATGTGTAGATGTTCAAGCGGAAATGTGGATCACCTGTTATTACATTGCCAAGTAGTTGTTCGTTTGGGTGGGTTGTATTACTGGTTCTGGGTACCATCAATGAAGCCTAGTCCGGTGAAGGACATGTTACCTAGCTGACCGTTAGAAGAAGGAAGAGGAAGTGCAGAGCACGGAAAATTGTCCGCTTAGCCATCATATGGGTCAGTGTTGTCAAAGACGCGCTTAAAGTGCCCTTAAGCCCTGAAGCGAGGCTCAAAACATGTTGAGCGCTTCGCCTCGCTTTATTTGCGCTTCAGTGTCATCAACAAGGCTCTTAAGACATACTTTTCCTTGACAGTGAGCCTCTCTTGAAGAGGTGACGCTAGATAATTGATATTTCACTTTATCGTAATGTTTTTACAATTTCTTTGTCCATATATTTGTTGTTCATGCTTATTATTATTAGCCTTGGACTAAACATATATATATATGTGTGTGTGTGTGTGTGTATTTGTATTTTTTTCACCATTGTGCCTTTTTTCATTAAAGCCCACACTTTATATATGTGTGTGTGTGTGTGTATTTGTATTTTTTTCACCATTGTGCCTTTTTTCATTAAAGCCCACACTTTATTTGTGCTTTGCGCTTAAAGCTCCAGTTGACCTGAAAGTTTTTTTGCGCTTTTTGCTTTTAATAACACTGATATGGGTCTTGTGGTAGGAGAAACATGAAATCTTTTAAGGGGATAGAAAATGAATTTGTATGTTCGTGAAATAGGCTATAATATTTCTTAGTCAGCTTTTGGTGCATCCATAGAAGTTCCTGTTTGTATGAATGGTTGTGTTTCATTTGTAGAGGATCATATTCTAGTGTAGCACTGTAGCTTTTTACCTTTTGGTACACTGCTTTTATACGAGAGTTGTCCCAATTAAAGTTATTTACATTATAGAAAATTCTATTTCCCTCACTTGCAGAATGTCTCTGCTCCTCTCAGAAATTGTAATTGACCAAACATGTTGTGGTTTTAGTGCATCTTATGTTGGATCTGGAAACATGATTCAATTGTCTTTTGGCTCGTGAACTATGAAGTCCGTTATAAATTGGAGACTCATGGATACTCAATTTTTTCTTCTTATCCACCTAAATTTCTTCCTTATTTTAATGTGGTCTAATTTTGTCTAATTTCATTGCATTAAGAATAAGATACATGATGTGTATAATGTCATTTAATTAAAAGGCAGAAAATAGTGTGTAGTATACAATTTCCTTTAATTGAATAAGAAAATTTTGTTGATGGAGAATCAAATGAGTGCTAAAAGACCGGAAGCCAGCATCATCCTTGTGCCGATGAATATACTTGTTACATTTCTCAAAAAATAAAATAAAATCAGGAGGCCGGAAGTCCCCCAGGTTCAAGTGAAACATGGTAATATCCATCTTTCATGGTCAGTTTCTTTAGCTATAAATATATCAATTGAAATCTATCTCCATGTTTGTGCGGGTGATCGTCTCTTCTTGCTCCCTACATTAATCTCTTTATTCTCAACTTACTTTTTCTTTCAGATCATGGGTTATAAAATCTACACTCATGAAATTCATTCAAGTTATGCGGCTAGAATTGATAACTATAGAAGTTATGACACCATTAGCAAGGACATAATTCAGCGGTGGACATATCCCTTGGTGCCTGATGTCCAGTTTTTTGGAAATTCTGCTACTAAATTGGAAAGGCAGGGCATGTATCGAGCACCTGGTAAGGAATGATTCCATCTTATCTTCTCGTTTGCTAGAACATGTTGCTAGTGAATTAACTTATGATTGACATTTTAAAGATGGAAATATTGAATATCAATTTCTGGTATTCTCTACTTTTTGGTAAATGGATTGTATGCTAGAGTTTTTTTCCCACATTAATAAAATTTACCTTATCAAAAGAAATATTGAATATCAATTTCAGAACTGCGGCTAACTTAGATACTGAGCAAGAAAGACTGATGGATGGAAATTTAAAAGACACATAATGGCTTAAAAAATATGGTAATCTAACAGGTTTTGCTGTTCGCGGGATTTAGCTTTTGTTGCTTTAATATCTGATGTGATTGTTGTTGAGGATTCGTGTAGCTGAGCCATCTAGTTTGAGATTGCGGTGTAGTAGGTTTTTATTGCATCTTATGTCCTTGTAAGTTGCAAGATTTTGCTGCTAGAGCACATTATGTGCAATAAAGCAAGCTAGAATTGGTGCGTTATTAGATACAAAGGTAATAATTATAAAAGGGATACTAATTGAACTACGTGTTTTAGTTGTCTCCATTCTTTATTCCTGATTGATATTCGTCCACATGTGATATTTTATGCTCATATCACCCTGGCATGGATCTTTTTGTGAAAAAACACGGTATAGATGGTGAAGATTTCAACTTTTCTGCACTCTTTTGAAATTGTTGTTTACCTGACATTTTTCAGAAATTAAGCAATCCCGCTCATCCAAAATTGGCCCCTTCACTGTAATCGGGACTGGAACCAGTATTGGGAACGACACAGAGATTTCGAATTCAGTTGTTGGCGAAGGTTGCTCAATTGGGTCAAATGTCACTATAGAAGGTTGCTATATATGGCATAATGTCACGATTGAAGATGGCTGCAAATTGAAGCACTCAATAGTTTGTGACGGTGTGACAATGAAGACTGGAGCAGCTTTAGAGCCTGGTGTCGTCTTGTCTTTTAAGGTAAGTTCCATTAAAGAAACAAGAAAACACAGTTCTTTTTTCTGGATGTACTAGTTAGACCTGGTTTTGATGAATTTCAATTAAGCAATTCACACATTGCAAACGTTGCCTCAAGACATCATCTCTCAGGAAGCAGATTCTTTCTGGACAGACAGTTTACCTGCTATGTGTTTCTTACTTTTGACTAAGATCTAGTGCCAGTTCTGCTTCTTTTAGCATTTCTTTGTCAATAAATTGGTCAGATCGAATGAATCTATGGTAAATCGTATCAGGGGTTTCCACCCTTCCTCAATGTCATGGAAAATCCTCATCATCAAAAGGGAAATATTAAACTGAAGGCAGAAATAAGTTACCAGTTTTCCAAAAAAAGGAACTGAAAGCAGAAATTCGACACCTAAGATCAGGCTTCTATCTTATGGTAAACTCATAATATACTAAGTCATGAGTTGTGGCATAGAGGGTTATTCCACTTGAACATGGAAGAAGCACCTCTAACTTAAAGGGTTTAGACCTTGCAAAATCAATAGGGAGGCAGAGATCTTATGTTAAATGGAAATTCTTGAGTGTAGACATGGATGTTTCTTAATCACCCGGTTACTGTTTAAATTGTTTCTCCTTACAACAATATGTTCTATTTTTTTCCCTTCATAATTTGCCTTTGCCCTTTGCCCCTGGTAATGGTTCTTGGTTGAACTTAATAACTGTTGCACACCAATGTCGCACACTCACATACCTATTTCTCCTTTCTTTAGGCTGCATCAATGTATTTGTCTGTATAATAATTCCAGCCTTTCCCTTTTTCTATACTTTGAAATCATTTAATCATAGTATATATACTCCTCAGGTTGTGGTAGGCAGGAATTTCCTTGTACCTGCTTACTCCAAGGTTTCTTTGCTTCAGCAACCTATAAAGCAAGATAGTGATGAGGAACTGGAATATGCTGACAATAGTAGTGGGATCACTGAAAGTCCATGTAACTTTTCTGACTTTTGCATATTGTATTTTAGTGCAGTGAGATAATAAAGTTGGCTTGTATTTTTCTATATTGTACCATAGATGATAGACACCTTTCTTGTGGGATTACACTGGGTATGTTGTTGTTGGTGTAGATGATAGACACCCGGGTGGAATGATATTGGTGTTTTAATCGGTCTCTTCGTCTATACTTTTTGAATTTTGATTTGCCCTGAGGACTACCAAACAAATATGCGAGAATGGTTTTCCAGTTATGCAAATAAACATCATAGACTCCTATGCCAAATTACTTAACCTAGTTTCTTTCCTAATACATCCTAAGTTTTAGTCTTTCAGATTTGCCCAAAATAGAGAAGTTCAAAATCTACAATAATTTTGACAAAACCCAACTTTAGGACAGATTAGGATCAAACCTAGGTCAAGTAATTTGGCATAGTAGAAATGACTAGATGGCAACCCTCAAAGGAGTCTAGTAATGTTATGAGGTTTATGTTGGATGTTTATAAAGTAGCTTAAAATATGGGAAGACAACAACAACATCCTCAGTGTGATCCCACAAATGGGGTTTGGGGAGGGTGGGCTGTACGCAGACCTTACCCCAACCTTGTGTGGAGTAAAGAGGCTGTTCCCGATAGACCTCAAATCAATATAATGCACTTAAATGTGGAATCCATTTATTATTATTTTTTCGTTTTGGGGCAATGCTATAAAAGTTATTGTTTGGACGCATTCCGAGACCTGAAATGGGATGAAGTGTCTCTAAACACCCCAACGTAACCATGGAGGGGGAAAGTTTCATGGGCCTATCACCTCAATGGATGTGACAACACCATAGGTGATGTATTTATGCCCAATGGAAATATATGTAGATCACGTATTTTCCATAATATTTATAGTTTTATCTTATGGTGTGACCTGGAAGAAAGCTTTCTCGTCAGTGTGTCCAACTGCCTTGGGGGCTATCAGCCTACCCACTATAAATAAAGTTCTACCTTTTTTGGTTTTGGAAGAGTATTGAGTTGAAATGTTGCAATTCTCAGTTTTGCGGAGTCAAACTAGTTTCATGTAAAATATGAGTCCTAAGATGTGCACCTTGTGCTTGTTCGTAAATGATGTCTTGTGTTTTTTTAATGTTCTCTATAGTTTATGAATTAACAACCCTTAATTGATTTATCCGCAGCTGTCTCTGGTACTTTGGACAAGTTGAATGAGGAAGAGAGGACCGAGTTACCTGACTCACAAGAGTATGAGGTAAGTTTTAAGGCTTGCTGCTAAAATCACTTCTCCAATAAGTTGATCAACACAATGCTTCTTTGAAAAAATTACTTATCTGAAAACTATTTTGACGAACGTGCTTCTCAAAATAAGCAATTTTAGAAGCTTGGTGAAATAGGCTTTTAGTCATCATACGCGCATGTATTGATCAGATTTAGAGGTCTACAATCTTGCATTGCTCTCAGATGTGATTGCTTTTGTAGTCTTATCCGTCTTGTATGCCCGCACATCCATATTAACATATGTATTTCTACCACACCCATCTTGGGGATATGTTGGGCTTCTAGGGTCCAATAGACATTCCCATATAACATTGTTGGTGTCACTATTGTTTTGTAGAATTTACTTTCAATTTGTTAGCATCCTTTAAGAAAAAAAAAAGTTCATAACTCTCTATTTCAACCTTCTTATTAGAATTTGTGTGTTACACCTCCATCTATCATGCTATTCTCCTGGAAGACTGTATCCTAGATATCTGAATTGTCTGCGTTCAGGAACCAGTCCGGTCTAATTTTACATCAACGTTATTCTTCTTATGGTGGCTAAACTTGAGTGCACTTATTCTCTCGTACTTTTACTTATCCTAAAATCCTTAACTCACTATAGTACTTCAATTGTACTTTGCTTGTACAGTAGCTCGACTAGACCTTGGAAGTTAGCTACTTTGTAGTCCAGAAGGTTCCTGCTAACGCTTATGTTTTGATGGCTCCTCGTTCTTGTAATCTTCGAATATGTCGTATTCATCTCTTTCTGGTCTGAGATATTGTAAATGTGCGGAAATGTCAGTCTCAACATTTCTTCTCATAATCAGCTGTGACTCCAACAGTTGATTCTACTACCATTCCCTACCATGAAAGTTATGTTCCCGATGAAGTCTTCCGCTTCCTTTTATAATATTCCTCCAATGTCCCCACCTCATTGGGAATGTGATAGTTTTAGTTCTCCATCTCCCTTCCACAATTCCGTACTTTTTCGCTGTCACCTCATTCCATAGAGTGTGGTCCTTAATCCTTAATCTTCTAAAACCATTTCCTTAAAAGGGCTTTGTTGAAAATTAGAAGATCTTTCACTTCATGTCCCTCCTCTCCCCTCTAACCATTTTTTTTTTTTTTGGAGACGTAATGTCCTCCCTGCCGACTAAGTGAAACTTCCTACCCTGTTTGTTGAATCCTATAGAAAGTTCCTTTAGAGCCTTTTAAATCTATCTGTGACACTGATCGGGTGCGTGAAGAGTGCTATGAAGTCGTTTAGGTGTAATTCAATCTTTGAGTTGCTGTTCATAGGTGCCCAAGATAGAAAACTAATGGAAAGAGATACGCTAAAACACGTGGCTGAAATTCTTTATAAGAAAAGGAAAAATAAGAGTCACCTGTCTAAAACTCCTTATCCAGTTTGAAAAGACAAAGCTATTATAATGCGTTTGTTGTTTGTTTCTTATACTTCATCCTGATTTTCCAGGTTGGTGATGGAGGAGTAGGTTTCATATGGCTAGTCAGTGAGGGTGGACAGGAAGAAGAATGGAAACATTCTGTTGCACCAATTCCTGTGGATAAACTTGTTGCAATTATGCAAATCACTAATGATGAAGCGGATATACCAAATGAAGATGGTGCTTTTCTTCCACCTTCTGGAGAACTGGGACCTGACTCTATAACTAATGATTCTAATGAAGATGCTGAAGACATTAGAGATGACTCTGTGATTTTTGAAAGAGAAGTAGGTTTTAATGGGAATAATTATGATCATTTCGTAAAACTGTATCATAGATTAAGATCTTCTCCATTTGTCATTACAGGTTGAAGCAACTTTTCAAAGGGCTGTAGAGGAAGATGTAACAGACGACCATGTAATCTTAGAAGTTAATTCATTGCGGTATGTTAACTAGAATTCAATCTATATCATTTATTCTTGAATATGGTGTCTTGAGAAAAGCTTTTTGCATGGAATTAACTTTAGATCTTCCCTCCTGTTGCCGCATTATTCCATGCCAGTTTTACTACATGATTTCAACTTTCTGTATATTCTATAGGGTGATAAGTGTGCACCGAAAAGTTCCATCTCTAATTATCAAAAAAAAAAAAAGTTCCATCTTTAGCCCTTTGGAACAGTTCATTAATTTCTGCTTCTATTTACCAAAGAGGGTCGAAGTGCTACTTCACTTAGTTTATATTTGCAAGGTTAAAGCAGCGCCTTTCTCTCCTCCTCCCGTCTTCTATTTCTTAGTTAAAATTCCATCACATCTCTTTAGGGTATTTTTGTACATCTTACCATCTTCAAGTATGTATTTTGCGGTCCTACTTTGTTGCCTATCTCCTGCGAGAGAGTGTTTTGCTTCTCTTGCCTTTGACCTTTCCTTTCATTATTGTACTTCTCTACAGTATATGCCGACTTTCTGTGGTTGAATTCCCTGGTCTCATGTTGTTTGTCTTACTCTGGTTAGACCCTAAATTTCAAAGTACAATTGAAAGGACATAATAGGATGAATTGAGTTCTAGAAAGTATTAGTAAACATCAAAATGAAAACCTCCAGATTATATGTAGATTGTGCTGAGGAAATTTGTGGCCTCGTGGCTTTACCTCAACAACCTGCATTCATCTTCACATTTGCTATCACTCTGCACTATCCTTATTTATTTCTGATGGTAGAAGGAGAAACATATTGCCATGGGAAGAAAGACTAGGGAATTGCGGCTTGGTGGTTGTTGTTACATTTTAATTTCTGACTTTCTTCAGAAGTCATTCTCAAGATCACGCACGGTCTGTTATTTGTCAGGAGTCTTTTTATGTTGGCTAAAGATGTATATGCTTGTATAACCAAGGGTGATTTAGAGACCCTTTAATTTTAGAGAACTTCTAAATTTCCTCTCAAGGCAATTCATTTAAGATTGGAATGATAACGATCCACGTAAAGTCCAGTGGATACAAATAGCTCTCAGTCAGATCCCTATTAATTTGGGATCGGGGTATAGTTGATTGATAGGAAGAGTACAATGAGGTATGAATGAAGCAGGGGAAAAAGTCTCGGTGTGAGTCTATCAAAGGAATACTTTGAGCTGAACCTATATCCTTACATCTCATAAAAGCAAGCTGCCATGTCACTATATGAGATCTGGCATGGATATCTACTATCTAGACCGGTTTCATGCTTACAGTCCAAACAGATTTAGTGTAAATGTAAAGACAGTAGAATCTTAAGTGCTAAACCTATATTCTTAAGACAGTAGAATCTTAAGAGTACAATGAGGTATGAATGAAGCAGGGGAAAAAGTCTCGGTGTGAGTCTATCAAAAGAATACTTTGAGCTGAACCTATATCCTTACATCTCATAAAAGCAAGCTGCCATGTCACTATATGAGATCTGGCATGGATATCTACTATCTAGACTGGTTTCATGCTTACAGTCCAAACACATTTAGTGTAAATGTAAAGACAGTAGAATCTTAAGTGCTAAATACGCTTTGGAGAAATGCTTTGCAGGACAGAGATGTGATTCAAATGCCAAATCTCTCTGGTTATCGTCTTGCCCAAAAAAAAAAAAAAAATCTATTGTGCAATCTTCGCTGTTCAGATTGTTTATGCCTTCCTTCTCTATTTCATTGCAGGTTGTCATACAATATGGCATCTGCAGACTGTGCTGGTGCTTTATTTTATTCAGTGATGAAATTGGCATTGGATACTCCACATGACTCACCTAGTAAGTTTTCCTTCTATTTTTGTGTTTCACAATATCCCAGGTTGTTGTAATCCATCTGTTAGGTTGCTTTTTCTAGTGCAATTTTGACACAGAGTGCTGGATTTTTGGCATTTTGTGGTGAGCGGTGCTAATTTTCCTTTTCTTTATCAAAGAGAGAAATTCCTTTATAAAGTGTAGATTCATATTCATATTGTCAACTTGGATGTCAACACCAAATGGAGATCTGTTGCATAAATTGAACGATCATTTGATATGCCTGTCAAGTATTGAAGCTATGTGGCCTTAAAGCTATAAGCCAATTACAAATGGCACTTTTAAGGTCAATAACATGGTATTGTCTTGTGATTTACCACTTCCAATTACTGAGATTAATCTCTACTCTTTGTGGGTGTTCTGTTGTTTGCTGTGTATGTGCATTTGTACTTGTTTGTTCGTATTTTGCTTTATAAATATGATTTGGTATAGATACTGAGTTTAAATATTCATTTTCATCTACCCGCAAGGGTGGCTCAGTTGGTTGAGCATGGAGCTTTCCTAATGGAGGTCTCAGTTTCGAAGCTCATCGTACGGGGCTTGCCTAGTGCGGTTTACCTCTCCTGTGTGGTTTGTGAGCTATTGCACAGGAGCTGGGTTTACCCTGTGCGCACCCAAAGGATAGCGGCTGCGGGTTCCCATGTCATCAAAAAAAAAAAAATGTTCATTTTCATCCTTCTCTTAATCTCGTATACTAACATCTTGGCAAGATATAAAGAATTTAGCTGGATGAACTTTCTTCCGTCTTTTCTTCCAACTCTTCTCTTTCTGGAAGTGGCTATATTATTTGTCTAATATTTTATGCTTTTTTTTGCCTGCTTATATTATATAGTTTGTGTATTCATCACATATATATGCTTTTCTCAGATGAATTGTACAAGAATGTTGTTACCTCAGTTAAAAAATGGGAAAAGCTACTGAAATATTACTTGCCAAGCATTGATGAAGAGGTTAGTGTATTTTATTTATATATTGCTACTCATGGATTGTATGTAAAGAAATTCCCCCCCTCTCCCCAAATAAAGTGAACTTCATAAAGTAATGAAGAAAAAGTTACCAGCCTGAGGCTGTGGGTAGTGAAAGATAATTAATTAAAATCAGAGGTGTGTTAATATAGCACCTATCTGTTGGTATCTTACCCAAAAAACTGTTGGCTCTTAGAATTCTTAGTGGTAATGTTTTTCCATCAGTTAAGATGTTTGACAACTACTTTACATGTTTGGTGCTCATGAATATTCTGACCTGGATTTGTCAGATTGAAGTAATATTGAAGTTTGAAGAAATGTGCTTGGAGTCTGCCAGGGAGTATTCTCCATTATTTTTAGAGGTATGTTGTTTCGTTTTAGAAATTGCTTCAGTAATGCAGTCAATCTATATTCTAGAGGATTGAATTAGTCTTCCAAGCTGTTTGCTGTTAGATGTGCGGAGCAAAGGGTTAGGTCTACACAATCTATAATGCTAATTCACTACATTTTTGTAGTAGCACATGTTTAAATACTAGTACCATCTTGCATTTGGGAAAGCTATCAGCAAATCTTGTTGTCTTAACAAGTAAGAAGCAATTCCTTTTCGAAGTTGTTAATAGTGTTAAAATATAATCGATATCAATAATATTTATAAAGGAACACTATATGAATATTTAAAATTTCTCCACTACTAGCTGAATATCCTTGTTTTATGTGGACTATTCAGCCTAGAATTGAAAATTTTGTTCATAGGAAATAGTTGAAGTTCCCTTCTTTTTGTCCCCTTGCCGACAAAGCTTTGCACCTTAGTCTCCGTTTGCAATTTACGAGCTTCCCACACTAATTAAATAAGAGAAACAAGGACAGCATTAATGGGTAAGTGGCTATGAAGATATACGGTTGATGTCACACCCCAAATCTGGAGGAACGTGACCGACACCAGATGCCTTTACCTTACTATCGAGCAAACCAACATTCATTCTACGCTTAGACATAAGCAGTGCCATGCATCATGATAACAGAGATGTCAGAACATGAAGTCATAAACATGTGGCTCATTAGCCTTAAAATCATTTAGAACTTTTATACATAATCCATGAAATACACACGATATTATTCTGAACATAATTACATGACCCATAGTGAATATGGAGCTTCTAATGACAAGGATTACATAATGCATACAACTAACTGGACACGAAGACACCCACCGGTATGATAACGGGGCATATCATACAATGTTGGAGGAGTCGAATGCCTGACCCAATCTGCTTATGGCTTAAATGGGGGGCTGAGTAAATCCACATCGTACTCAACATGCATCATCAATTCCTGAATTCAAGATTGGGGCAAGACTTTAAATAACACATCATGCGAGAGAGATGCAATTCAAATCGTATGAAAGGACAGCCCGGTGCACGAAGTATCCCGCGATAACGCATAGCCCCAGGGAATTCAAATTTGATGAGCACTTCATAAATCATAAAGCATAAAGCATATGAAGACTTGTAACATACTTCGAAAATTAACCATGTGGCCATAGCCTTTTTCATAATATAACATATCATAACTTCAACCAGGAGCAACTCTGGTCATTTACATAGAATATAGTCACCATGGCATCTATCGAGGGTATCGACGCGACAGACAAAGCTGTTTCACCATAATGCCGTATCGATCTGACATGAATCTGATCTAGAGATATCAACTCTATTGAGCCGTCTCACCATGACGTTTTATGGATGTGACATTAAGGTTGCTAGTAACATACATAACCAAGTCTACACCGGCATGTGTAGTTTCCCAACTTAGGGCCAGGGCCCTTTTGCCCAAACATACTTTCCATGGCTCAAGGATACTCCCAAAAAACATTTTCAATATCATTTGTAACGTTTGGCCCTAAAATGTAGTCCTTAAAATGGCCTTACAGCCCAACATAATATTCCTTTCTTGTAACATAGCATAACTTATCAATTAACTTAAAAAGACCCAAAAAAACATAGCATAACTTTAGAAACATGTCTTGGATCTTGCATAAAGATCATAACTTTTAGAAACGTTGTTCTCATGTGAAAACCATATTTTCTCTTATTCTACAAGTGGGAGTTAGCAAGCAGCACTCGTCAACATGGCTGCTTGCTGATGAGGGTATTTCAGGTGTTATGGAATTTTTACGCTTTAATTATGCTGTACTAAACGGTTTTTAACATAAACATATTCATCGTTCATGAAACATATTCGCAAATCATTTATGAAATATTACATGAGGTGATTCCTTCATATTTCAAATCATGAGTCAATATATTTCACAAAAGCATTTCATAACATTCTTAAGACAGCACCAAATGTAATTTCATGGAAGACACGAAGAACGACTTGTTCGTCACAACAAGCTCACATTCACAATCTAAATGTTTTTCCAAACATATGGAGTTCACGACTTTGATAAAGATCTTGTTAACTATTATCAAGGTAGGGGTGAGGTCTGCGTACACTCTACCCTCCCCTGACCCTATTTTGTGGGACTATACTGGGTATGTTCTTTGTTTGTTAACTATTAGGAAGGAAGTTCTGGTTTTGCGGGTTGGGTGGGTGGGGGCTCTGAGGAGTATAGCAGCAATTTTAAAGCGTAATCTAGTACTAATGGATGGTTGTACACCTCTTCAATGAGGCGTCTTGTGCCTAAGTGAACGTTTTGTGCCTGCCTGCCTGCCTTGCCCCGAGGCACCCTAGAAATGCCTTTCAAAACAATTTTTTCATTTGTCAATCAACGAAACAAATGTTTAATTTGTTTGACTATGGGAAATCCAATTGATTCATTTTTGTTCATTTGTCCAGAAGTATATCTGTCCTACTTAAATATCCATCTAATCTAAATATCATTATTCTGTTTTATCCCTCCACAGATTTTGCATCATCTGTACGATCAAGAAATTATACAAGAAGAGGCCATACTTGACTGGGCTTCTGAAAAGGAAGGAGCAGAGGAGTCAGACAAGATTTTTGTCAAGAAATCAGAAAAATTTATCCAGGTTCGTACTTAGCAGTTAAAACTTTGCATGTAGATGACCTGCCGATATTGCACAGTGATCTTGAAGATTCGTTGGTCTATTTGCCACCATTGATCTACTTAACCTATCTTGTTACTCATTCCATCCCAACCTCTCCCCACTTCCTGATCAACCAACGCTCAGGAAAAATGAATAAGTAATTTGCAAACTTGTAAACAATGAAAAAGGGAAGAAAAGCAAAGTTTGTCTTTTCAATATTGCCTGCGCAGATTATGAACTTTGATCTTCTTTGCAGTGGCTCAAAGAAGCATCTGAAGAAGAGGATGAGGAGTGACACAAATAGAGACCGTACATTTAAGCTGCTCCAACAACCTATAGCTACCTCACAGTTCGCCCTTAGATGAAATTGTTAATCACCTCAGAAACCTGCCGCAGCTGAGAATCAAGCCTTAACCTTTTTGTCCGTTGCCCAACCTAAATCTGTCATTTATACCTTTTTCAACACTTGTATAATCATTGACTTTGAAATAATTCATCTAAAGTGAAACTGAAGTCCAATTTACATGTAGTCTATATTGTAGCAATTGGAGAGGCCAGTTTTGTTTCAATAGAATTTTGTCTAAGGAAACACTTCAACATGTCAACTGTGTGCAGAAATGTCAAACAGTGAAGGAATTTGCAATGAAGCTTACATTTTTTCCTACTAGGGAATTGGTAGTTAAACGCCGTAAAACAATTTTTGAGCTTCTATATATTGATTTTTCACTGAAACGGTAGAACCGTTTTATTGAAATCATGATACCTTTTGGTGTCTTCTTGAGTATTTCATAAGAGCTTGCTTTTATGTTATTGTTTCCCTTTTCCTTTTCTTGTTTATAATTTTTCTCCATTTTCTTTCCTGAAGTCTTCAATGCCCTGCTAAAGTTTCCCTGGACTGTTAAATAGTTGATTAAGAAGAGCTTTACTTTTTTATTTTATTAGTGTTTTCCACTGGCAGTATAAATGTATTTTTACATATTCAGTGCTATTATCTTTTTGAAAGTTGCTGATCTGATTTTTTCAGGGATTAATTTCACCGGTATAGATACTTTTATTTACCTTGAAAGTGACTTGATGGTGGAGAAAATTTTAAGCTTCCGATGTAATTTTATTTATTGGTGGTGTTGGCGAACAAAATGAGTAGTTTCTAAGAGCATCTAATGTATGTCAAATCGGAGCCCTGCAACTGCAAGGACAACTATCTTTTCCATACGGCAAGGACAATTCAATGATCAAATAGTTAAAGGACAAATTGAAGTGACACGAGCTTGAATCCATTGCCAATCGATTTGGGCTTTCCTATTCTATTAAGTGCTCCATTCACCCCAAATTAGTTGTCATGTTTCGCTTCGCTTCTACAAAGTAAAAAACAGAATTGGGAAAAATTCAACGTGATCTTTACAACGCGGTCACTTGGTAGTTTAGTTGTTCGTAAGTATTATAAAATATAATTATGCCTTACAACAGATCATCTGGTACATGCAACTTCTCGATGGCAGCCTTAATGGTTGCAACATCAATTGCGGATGGTTTTAAATCTAACGCTACTCCAAAATGAAGCATGGCTTTGTCGTACATATTATGCCTCTTGTAAATCCTACCCATCAAAGCATAGACGCTGCTCTCACGAGGAGCATGCTCTTTAAGTTCCTCTAAGACCTGTAAAGCGGCATCAAAACTTTCCATACTCACAAGGATGTTAGCCTTCTGATACATTGGAAGAGGATTTTTCTTGTCTGCTACGATAGCCAGCTCCATCACTTCCAATGCCTCCTCGTTTTTCTTCAGAGCGTGTAGTGCAGTGCCAAGATAGGACATGATAACAGAAGAATGTGGATTTATACCCAAAGCCATGCGAAAGTGATGCTCTGAAAATTCAAACTTCTCTTGGCGGAGATAGATCATTCCAAGCCCATACCACGCATTGTAATGCCTGGCATCCACGCGAAGTGCACTTTGATAGCTCTTGATAGCATTTTCAAAATCTTCTAAAGCAACATATTCATGACCACAAAGAGTGTGCCCGTATGCAAATCTAGGATTTAGTTGTACAGCTCGTTGAAAGTTTTTAAGAGCAGTTTCATGGTCTTTCTGTAAACTATAGCAATTCCCCATAGCACACCAAGATTGAGGAGCTAATCTATCAGTTGATACCAGCTCCTGAGCCAGATAACTCAACTTCATGTCCTCCTTGAGATGATACAACACTGTCGAGTACACATCCATCCCTTCTAAACTGTAAGGTGAGGCCAGACGAGCAAGGCCAAACGCATGATCTGCTTCTAGGTAATCAACCATTTCAAAGTATGCTCTTCCAATCTGGGAAAGAACCCATCCAGTCTGATAATGCTTGTGTGGGAGTTTGTCATAAACATCTAGTGCATCCTGGCATCTATATAGACAAGAAAGTCTGTAACCTTCCCCGAGAATCCTGAAAAGGGCCAATATGTCTGAAGCACCTGAGAGGATAGAAGCTCCGGACCCTTCTTGTTCAAGAGGTCTAGCATCTCCAGAAGGGTGTGAATTCAGCTGAGAATCATCAGAAATGTCATTCCGAACCCCTTCAGCATAGTTTTCGGAAGCCCAAGATTGTGACTTTCGACTTGTCATGGAACGTAAAGTCATTGAGCTCGGCTTCGAATTACCATGATATTTGGAAGCTGCAGATACATTTGAATTTGTGTTTCCAGTAGATTCTCCAGCAAGCCTTGAATTTCGTCGAGGGCCAGAATCAGAAAATAACCTCCCAGATATCTTTCTCAACTTTCCCTCATCAACAAACTTTCTCCGAGGGGGAGCCTGAATGGTTGAATTGACAGTTGATCGTGGCGAACTATCAGCAGCACCAGCCATAGATGCATTAGTTCCATTTTGCTGAAAATTTCTACAAACTGGAGGAGGAACAACTCCGGACAACTGTGAAGCCATTGGTGAGGGAGTGTTGTAGAATGACATGTTAGTAGAAGCCCCACCTAAACTCTGGACAGCAGCTGTTCCATTACTTTCTCGAAGATTATTGCTATGTGTATGCTTTGACTGCCTAGGGCTGATGTCGTCCGAGACAATATTCCTAGAAGCTACATTCTGATCATCAGTAGATGCTTGTATATTTTGGGATTGGTACAAGTGTTGTTTTTGAATGGAGAGGGAAGATGCTTCCCCGAAAACTGCAGCTGCTTCTTGTGCAGCACCTAGTATACACAACTCCTCATATGCAGCCCATAGCAATGGATCCAATAACAAGGCCTGATTGAAATGCTGGATGGAACGATTTCTTCTATCAGTATACCGGTAAATAAGACCAAGAAGGTAATGCCCAGCTGCACCGTTTGGAACCTCTGCAGCTGATGGCTCATTAAGTGCTGTCTCAGCTTCAGTGAGAAGACCCATCTGATAGCATGATAGTGCAAACAAGTAGCGAGATTCAGCCATACTTTTCCCCTTCAGAACATGGTATGCAGCATAAGCCTGTTGGTTCTGCAGGTAGCACTCAGCTAAAAGCTGCATATTTTTCTGCAGATTATAGGAAACAAGCAAACAGCTTTCATACACAAACTTAAGAGATTTGACGTCCCAAATGGTAATTAGAATCAAACATTTTAAACACTTGGAACTGGGACAACACTAGTCTAGTTCAAAACCAGTAACCTATTTGAGAAGCTTACCACTCCATTTTATTTCACAAAACAGGATATTTAAACACCGCTAAAACAAAAACAGCCTTTTAATTATGGTTGAAACTCTAAAATCCATAAATATCTTTGCTATTTAACACGGAGTGGTAAGCATATTGCCCATAGTCTCTCAGTAATTATATACATAATATTCTCACCCTAATTCAATATTCAAGAAGCTAATTGTTTGGTACCATTCAAAAAAGAAAATCTGAATCTTTTGCCTTCCCCATATATAAAATAAAAAAACTTGTAAGAAGACTAACAAAAAGCAAGTACCACGTATTGATAAAAATCCTTTTTTTTTTTATGTACTGATAAATTGTCATGATCACCTTCAGCTGAAATGAATAAAAGGGAAAGGGAGATAACGAACTCAAATCAAGGGCCACAATTATAAGTTGCCAAATGAAGCTCGACGATCCAGATTGTCCCAATTGGACTTAAAAGCCCAGCTAGGAGAGACATGGAGCATAACGATTATCGGGTATTTTCACCTTTCCCTCATTTCTTCTTCTTTCTCTCCCTTTTCTAACCCTAAAACCACCTTCTTCTGCAGATGTCAAGCAATATAGCTATGGGAGTTCTCTTTAATTAGTTCTATTTTACTTATTTCAGTAAGTGCAACTCTTGTAATTTCCATTCCAGTTTTTGATAAATATAAATCCAGAAAATAGTCCCAAAAAAAGGTCTTTGTTCTTTCAAATTATAAATCCAGATCACGACATATATCTTACTCTACTAGGCTACAGTTCCGCGCTAAACCCAAACACTTTCTTGATTCAAAATTGAACAACCCAAATAAATTCCAGTAAGGCAACAACAAAATAAAGAAAAGATATCCCAAAAAGGAAAACCTAATCACAGCATTTCCACCTAAATTAAAATAAACTACAAAAATTACCACAAGTTGAGTTAAAAAAAAAAGAGTGGAGATACCTCAGAGGGGAACTGGGCACAGAGGCGTTCGCACATAAAAATGGCGTTGCGATGCATAAATTGCCGCAAGCTGGTTTGTACGCACTCACTTAGTATACCTTCCATTGATATTTCCACTCCAATTCAAAGAGAGACAACGATTTGTAAAGCCCAGATTTTTGTATACATTAGAGAGAGAGAGTCTGTTTTTGTGTACACTGATGAGAGAGAGAATTTTTCAAACAGGTGAGGTGAGGACTAAGGAGGCAGAAATGTGTGAGAAAAGAACCGTTAGAGGGATATATTAATTCTATAATTTGCTCCCAAAGAAAACCCTAACTTTATTTTTATTTTTTTTGTCTAGTATTCTATTTTCCCCAATTCACTTCGTTAGAGAGATTTGTAAACAGTTTGAAGAAAAGTGGTTGCGTTGAGTAAATAGGTTTATTTTTTGTCTCCTCTGATTAACCCGTAAATATAAATAAGGAGCTTTCGTGAATAGGGATTTTCAGCCAGCAGTCTTCTATTTGTTTTACTTCACCTCGATTTAGAAATTTAATTTATTTGGAACGAGCGATCATATGAAATTAGATGAAAGAGAAAATGTACAACGATGCTTGATGATTGACACCATAGTTTGTAGTAATTTCTATCTCTTTGTAGAATGAGGGTCAAACCACCTAATTTTGTGTGTGAATTTAAATGTAGATTCTTCCAAGTTTCTAAAAATAAATATTTATTTATTTGAAAACTATATGAAATTACTATAGGTCAACATATAGTTAATAATTCAAAATATTAAAAAGAAAAGAGCCTAAGAAAATGGTAATCAAATGAAAATTATTTGATTCCCCAAATAATAACACCTTACATGAAGTCAAAGGGAATATAACTCAATTTGACTTCCCAAATAGTAACATCCAATCTAGTAATTGTTTTCCAAAAGTTGCACTCACTTATCTCACCTAAGACTTACTTTTTTTGTCTACCCGTTTTCAATGCTACTAGCCACAATGGTAAATGTTGAGCTACTCTTCCTTTCTCTCACGTACAAAATTTTGTTTGATGAAAAGTTTCTTGAGGTTTAGGTGACTAGTACTATCTTGCTTTAATATGTATTTTCATTACTTGGAGATGTCAATTTTTTCGTTAATGTTATTTGGCATGATAAGCAAATGTGTCTTAATTAAGCTATTTTTGAAAAATGAAATGACACTTCTGAAGTGAAATATTAAGACCAAAATGGAACCTATACCCTTTCAGCTTTTTTGCGTGATCAAATACATATCCAACAAAATCAGAAAGAAAAAATAGAAATTGTATTGCTTTTCCTTCCGTGGTCTCTTTTTCTTTTTCCAACCAAAAGAACACTGACAGCTGAAGGGGGAAAAAGAACTCCTCGAGCACTAGAAGGATTATTGAGTCAAGGGATAACGCCGTTTTAGCTGCTAATGTAGTCTCAGTCTCAAGTTGGTAATTAGAGTTGGAAAGCTGTGAGGTACAAACAAAATAAAATAATCTGAAAACTTCAACCATACTTGTATAGGTTTACAGGACATGTATTCTACTTCATTGCATCAGGTCAACACTCAATAAACATAATCGACTATGATTCAGATTCACAAAGTCAAAAAGCAGGGGCCAAAAGAAGGCAGAATGTACATGGACAGCAACTCATAATCATTCATGACTAGAGTACAGGAGAAAGAGAAACTTTACAGAAAGTCTAGAAAAGATGATAACAAAATGAGATGAATAATGCCCCCTCTAAACAAACCTTTCAGCTAGGAAGATGGCCTCTATTTGTAGCTTTCAAAGTTACATGATAACCAACTTGTCCTGAGCGTTCGCAATCTTCATCTGTTGAGTCCTCAGTATTTCATTTCATTTCATCTTTACGACTGTTTTCAAATTGCCCAACCTCAACCGGATGGAAAAAGGCAATTCCAAGTTTAGAAAAGCCAAATATTCTATGATCAACGCCAAACTCAAAACAGGAAACGTACTTTTGTTGTTAGTATACAGTTTTTGTGTATTGCGCAATCTTGCCTGTAAAAAGAGGTAGGAAATTGCCCTGGATTTCACCACCGATGAGGTTAAAGGACTACTTGAAAACCAATATTCTCGATTGGGAGCAGACTAAGAACGAAATCAACATTGAGGACTAAATTACAATGGGGGACATTCGGGACCTTTTCGGTAATACACTCGTAATTTTTCTATTATATTGGAGATGATCACTGTACAGAAAGCTGATATGCCAATCAAACTTCCTTACGCGATTCCAGCCAATCCAATAGCATCTCCTTCATCGGTCTTGGATTCCAAAGCGGGACTTACATTTCGAGGTTTTGCTGGAGAACGAGTTAGAAGTAAATTAGCAGCTTAAAAACTAAAATTCTTGGTTTATATGCACAAGACAGGAGAAAAAACAAAGCATTAGATTGAAGGGCACTCACTTGAAACATTCGTGATGACATTAACGCTTTTTTGAGCAGCGAGAGCTTTTAATTTGTTTCCTGTTGCTAACAACAGTAAGCTTTTCATGTGCTGTTTCTGCTCCTTAGGGCTAGCAGTCTTGGTCAACGCTTCCTCAAAGGCGAGAAGATCTTGAGATGTAATGCAAGGAAGAGAGAGTAAAATCTGCAGGCGAAAATTTGTATGAATTATATTGAATAGTAGACAAAAAGATATGTATGCTTTCCAAGGTAAAACTTCATTATGCTTTCTATTGAAGATAGGGCATAAAACGTCACTACTAAGAATATAAGACACGCGCAATTCCAATATACCAACAGAAAAAGAGAAAAGATAAGATGCAATTTTAAGAATTTCTGGAAATATATTTGGTTAATATAAATTGGAAGTTGTGTTTTCGTTCTTAATATACCAGGGGTAAAACTTGCATGGCAACTGCTAACTTTTGATTGACTACTTCCATTTGCCATTATTTATATGAACCGCAACAAAACGATTTGCCATACCTAAAAGCTCTTAGGCTTTTAACAATATTATAAATATAGGTGAGAATAAAGCAAATGGATAAGCATCATCGCTAGAATTCTATCTTAAAAACACCAGACGAAAAGAAAGAAAAATTGCAATGAACATAGGGGTCAGCTGAGACAGCTAAATTTGATGCTATAAGCAACTGAAAAGCATGAGATCTGAATAACCTGTCGTGGTGCTGGGTGTCTATCAGCAAGATAAATGAAAATTTCACGACAAAGCGCAACTAAATCAGCACTGATAAAAGCATTTGACTCCAGAGCCAGAGCTTGTATTATAGCAGGGAACAAATCTTTACAAACAAAGTCTTGAAGCTCCATATTAGTTGTTGAAATGGCCAGAAGGATTACAGCTCCACAGAATGAAGAAACTTTAGTTACGGCTTCACCATCTGTCCATCTTAGAGCCTCTAAACTGATCTGCAAGGCTGGAAGTGCTAGGCTTTTATGCATCAACACAAATCTGCACATACATGACAAGGTTAAGACTGAGAAGAACAGAAGAATGTAAACTAGAGAACTACTGGTCCACACACTAAGCAACTTAAAATTGACAACTTCCACATACCCAACCATGGAGCTTGTGGCAAATGCAGCCAAATCTTTAAGGGATGACTCATCCACTCGGTTCACATGGCCAGAAGGCTCCAATGAAGGAAGTCCAGCATTGAGTATAGGTGAAGCAAAAACTGAGAGGATTGAACACGTCTCACGAGTTAGATCTCGCAGAAGCTTTTCCTCCATTACTTCCACTTTCAAGTCTGAGCCATCAACTATACCATGCAGATCAGGAACCTTTGCTCTACCTTCCTGTAAGAGACTAGACCACGAACAGCTAAGAGCTTGCTGAGAATGGACAAGTAACGGGTGCAGGAGCTTTTCCAGCCATGCCTCCCACATATCTGAAGGGCAATTTTTAATCAAGGGGATCAAGGATAAATGAACAAGCAGCCTTAAGTGCCTGAACTCCATATGTTGTATGTTCTCCATCAAGGCTAAAGCAACAGACTGCGAGTCTAAGCATTTGAACAAAGAATCCCCAATGGTTGCTGATAAGCCCAGTACATTGTACCTAAAGCCATGAGAAATGCATTAACAAAACCAGACTACTAAATGGTGTTGAGACTATAATTAAGTAAATAAGTGTGCTCTCTTTAACAACTTAAGCTTTTAGATGAGAAGGTCACACATTTCAACATGATATTAGAGCAGGCAGAGGTCCTGGATGGAGTCTCACTGCGAACCTTATCAAAAAGAACTCTCACGCGCTTGACCCGTGAAAAAAGAATCAGGCCCGCACGTGAGGGACGTTTGAGAATATAATCAAGTAAATAAAAGCATGTTATCTTTAACGGCTTAAGCTTTTAGATGAGATGGCGACACATTTCAACAAATGGAAACATGAAAATAATTCCCAAGAGCATGGGATAAAGGTGTATATCAGAGAGAGAGAGGGGGCAGATCAATAGTTTTATTACTCTCACACTAGAGATTGCAGATCGTTTATGATAGATCTTATAGGCACTTCACACAGAATTAAGTGGGATATTTAAATACAGAAAGGAGAGTTCTGGACAACAAGACACTTCAACATAAATTTTAATTAGTACAGATGCTAGTGCAATTCAAGACATTGATTTTAATCTGCTAGCAAAAGATAATATAGCATCAATACAATGTAAAATGATTAGAGACTGGCTTAAAATAGTCCATAGATAAGAATGCAGTGCCTTCCTTCTAAACTTAAGAAGAAGTTTACAGAACTTGCAAGGGTAATCTTTGTTTTTTTTATGCTCTAAAATAGTCCATAGATAAGAATTTTTTCTAGTTTACAGAACTTCAAGGGTAATCTATGCTCTCTCTCTTCTTTTTTTCCTACTAATATGGAGAGAGGGACTGGAGCTTGATGCATTTCCTGGCTCTCCCTCTCGTCATAAGATCACAAAAAGAGCTGCAGGCAGGAAGAACCTAGGAAGGTTAATTCCAGTCTGCTTGTCCACAAAGGTTTAAATGAGAATTGCCATGTCACCTAAGGTAGAACTTCATGACAGCTTTAGAAAAGACATTATTTTGATTGTTTGTTTTAGAGATTCAGAATAGCAACAACATACCCACTATCTCTGATACCTTTCAGCCAGTTGCGGATATCAGCTTCATTTGGCTCCACATAACCTTCTCTAGTCATATCTAAAGGAGATCCATCAGTAAAACTTAGAGTGCCTTTAGGCAATTTGACATTACCTCCTCTGAAAAGACTGGCCCTTTCAACATCACTCATAGCCATTGCAGCTTTTATTTCTCCCGGTAATGCTTGACTAACAGATGGAGACCAAAGCGAATGTATGGCGCGGAGTAGCTGACAAAATGAAGAAATTTACATATTTTAACAAATCGTTACTAAGGAAACGGGTGAGCATCAACCAAAACAGTTCCTAAGAACCTGCATACTTTAAGAAGAGGAGGAAGCATCCACGAGACATGAGATGCCATTGGGTGCAAATTGTCAGATTTTGGCATGGTTTGTATACTAGTATTGCCTTTCCTTAGACCACTCCGTTTAAGAGCCTTCTCAAAGAATGTAACTGTGTGGAAAAGGGACCACATAAATGGTGTATCCGCACACAGTCGAATCAAACCTGTTGGATCAGAGAGATATGCATCTTGCCAGTCAAGCTGTGTCCACTGTTTGCTCAATGGTTCAAGTAACCAGGCCAAAACTTCTAACTGCTGCTGAACCCTGTACCAATTCAGAGAACACATAAAGGTCAAAGCTCATGATATACTAGACATACAATAGAAACTCATTTAGACCAGTAGCTACCCGGCCGCAGAAGCCATAATAAGGAATGCTTCACCCAAAAGATTGTGCTCCCCACGAAGTAGACGACCTTCTTTTTGCAAAAATGCCATAGTGTCAGCAATTCCCTGAAAAGCAACAGAGACAAGGCAGTCACTTTCCAAGGCAACCAAGCAAACTCATGTCTAAGTGTAAAAACCAACATCTCTCACAGTTAAAACAATGACTGATACAATCATAGAGTAGTCTTGAGTTGATAAATTTCCGATGCCAAGTAAAAATATTCCACCCACCCACATTTTCATTTTCCACAGGGTGAGCAACTATCTTCATATACTGCCTTAGAAATATAACATCAGAGGAGGACAATTTCAACGACAAATAGAGCATATGGATTCGAGTATTATGAATATCTCAGAATTGGATCTGCAATGTGTCATTGATATGAAATAGCTTCTGAAAAGTCAAAGGACATAATTACAAATAACCAGGAATAGAAATTGATGTGGCATTCTGTACTACCTAGAAACTGTTCCATTATGAACGATGAAGATTGTATCATCAAAACAGTCAGGTCAATTATGATAATAACTAATGAAACATTCAAGGCTCTCTTTTTCAATTGAAATTGATTTTCATGCTGTTTCCAGAAAACAAAACGTACAAACTCCATTTGTCACCGAGATGACTGTATATCTACAGAGTCTTAAATATTCCATATAAAAATGCCAGATCAAGATGTGATTTGGGCATTCAAGTGACACACACTGCAAGGGGCATCTTTGAGAAAACTGAGATACCCTACCCTAGTCCCTTTGTCAAAAATATGTATAACTCTACATATCTCCTTCTCCCTCGATCATAAAATATCAGTACACAAATTCGGAACTTATTCACGCCATAGACACAATTTACACGCTAATTAATACAATTGACTTGCAAATTCAGGCTAAATCCAGTGTCATGCCCAATTAATGAGAAAGAATGTAATTTACTTTCATGTGAGGCAAAATGCTCTGGTCTGCAGCTTTTGCAATTCGGATGAATGATGTGCAAATCTGTAATCTCGCATGTCGAGAAGTACTTGTAGCAGGATCCTGCCAATTTTACTCAAAACTGTCATGGTGGTTGTTTTGGACGGGAAGTAAGATCACAAAATTAAATAAATATAATGGCATACAGTAGTTGACCTTGACCACAAAGGGTTGTGACGTCAGAAGCTCGAACAACTTATTAATGACACTGCCAACAACATCTGGATTATACTTCAGAAAGGGTCCTAGTGCATCTAAGTAGTGCCCGAGAACTACTACAAGCTCCGGTTCAGTCCATTTCAAAGAAAGAAGTTGTTGAAGCAGACCTTCAAAGTTCACAGCAACACGTCAGCATAACGACAAAACTAAGTAGGCGTTTGGCCATGAAAACCAAATATTTTTCACTTTATTTGGAATATTGAAGTTGGAGTTGAAAATGGTGTTATGTTTGGTTATAGTTTTTGCAAACAATATTTGGTTGTTTGAACTTTGAATATGCTGAAAGTGAAAAAAGTGAAAATAGGTTTTTGGTGTTTTTCAAATTCCAAATACAACTTCAAGTTGTATTTGGAATTTCCATGGCCAAACATTGATTTGCAAATAAAGTGAAAACGTTTTCTGGAAAAAAGTGAAAAATTCTTATGGCCAAACAGGTCCTAAGTTAAAAACTTCTAAAAAGGAGGTGGATATCACAGCAAAACCTTCAAACATTCGGCACAATGACTGTTGAACTTCAGAACTGTTCCTTACAGTTTCACTTGATCCATCAAACACTGCGTTTACAACATTTTCTAAAGCCAGTTGCATGCTCTCAAGTATAACCAATTCCTGAATTTAGGGTGAAGGATGTGAGAGATTTGGACAAGGAACATCGTTCGCTTCATATTACAAGTTCAAGACAATAGTTTATGAACAAACCTGAGCAGGATAAGGAACAAGGAAGAGACTCTTAATAATATCCATACTTCTCTCACAAACTTTAGTAGCAGCTACCATAGGCTTGGCGGCTGCAACAAAACGGATCAACTCCAACTGCAGTTCATGATTGAGCAGAGCAAGAGAGTGACTCATTATTATGCACATTTACCGCTGAAACGTAAAGGTATACAAAACACCAACTATAACTAGTTATGATGGAGCAATTGCTAAGTAAACAACAATGATATGTTAGATAACTAAAATATTATGTACAGGCAAACAAAAAGACTGTCGATAAATTGCACATCCTAGGGTTGTTTTGCATGGAAAAACTTTATCAATAGTCTGAGGCTAATGAAGTGTTAACTAGTGAGTGATTATGGGGTCTATATGTAATTTTACAACTTGTGGTAGGGCTTAAGTACCTTAGGCTACTGCACTTACAGCAATGGCGTTTATAGCTAAATGCATAGCAAACCATTCAATTAACTTTTGTTTCTCAAGATCCATAAGTTGAATAATCACCCAACAGGAATAGTTTTATCAGTGTCTTACACCATTATTGTGTTTCAGAAGACAATGATCTTTCTCACCACTGCTGCTCTCAAGAAACATAAAACTAGTCAGTTATATTTTGAATCCCAAAAGTTGTATCCTTCAGTTTAAGAGGATAGAGAAAATATGAAAGGATAACATTAGCACATGAAGGTTAAGGGTGGAAGACAGAGGACTATCCAAACCCTTCAATGGAAAAGATTTCTTTTCTCTTTTTATTAAGAATAGGATAAGCACAATACAAGAGAAGACAAGTCATGAGAAAGAGTCCAACATTGTTCAATACACAATAAAGTGAGAAAAACTTAAGGACACTTGGCTGAATGTTAACTTATCAAATTAAAAAAAGGACACTTGATTGAATGCTACCTACACTTATGGCTAGAAGGCAGCCGGATTAAACATTGTTAGGTCTTCTATTGATGGGTATCCAAAGGAGACAGGATTTGGAATTACAGCATGAAGTGTCTGACATGCCAAGCCAAGCATAATACCAGACATTTAAAGCTGAAAAAAGAGGAGCTGGGCATTCTACTCAAGCATTAGGCAACCATATTGACGCCAAATTCTCTTAATTTAGCAACATTAAAATCCCTAACAGTTAACAAGTTTCATAATGCAATCATAACCCCTCATTAATCAACTGCATTTTAATCAAATTCTATTATCCTGTATTATAATTCCAAGTAATCCATCATTATCCCATTTTTGCTACATTCAATTATAATCGTCCACAACCCAGTCCATATACCTAAAGCCCACTACTGGAGTAGACATTTCTCTCAGAATGCAAAAATATCTATTTTCTCAACTGAAGCATTTTTAACTCCAAAAAGGAAGGAAGATGGCTTCTCTTCAAGCATCAAGATGTAGGTGTATTGTTTATAATTCATGTGTATTGTTTATAATTCATAAGCATAATAATAGTAGTCATAGTTTTTAAGCATTAGTCAACTGCGGTAACCTTGATGCATGGTACATATCAGTTTCTACCCATTTTTGGAAAGGAGAAACTCTGGAAAGGAAAAGTGTCATTGTCCCTAATAATTTTCTTCCCTTTTGACATTGAAGTCTTATAATCATTTGGAATTATCAAACAGTGAAAAATTGAAATGAGCCACAAGAATATACCAGCCTCGAACGGTACTGGCCGAAATCTCCTTTACCCTCAAAATCATCACTCCACAACTCTAATGTCCCAACAGAAAGCGAGGTTCCAGGATTAATTTTTTCCTTCTTCAGTAATCGCTGGAAAGATATATCCAATATAGAACTGCAGATTTCATCATTTACGAAAGCCAATAATTTGTTTTTCTCTGTATCGTGTCCTGATCCCACTGCAGAATTGGTAGCTGAGTTTTCCCCAGACCCAACAATCTTTGGCTTTGACAGCAAATCTCTCATAAGCGTCTACCAAAGGAAGGAAATGTGAAAGGTCAGAGAAACATAACTTGTACAAAGATTTCATACACATCAGTGACAAATACACTTATGGTACCCACCAGCCAAAATAATAGAGATTGGTAATGAAGAGCAAGCTTGTGGTGATTGAAAAATCCGAGCATCTGAAAAGTACCGAAGAAGTTAGATTTTAGTATTGAATTAAGATTCAGATATTTTAAGTGAATAAATTAATAGCTGTGATAAACATGCAAATTCAATTGAAGCATAAAACAAAATCATTCAAATATATGCACAAATACTTAAAGTTGAGGATACCTCAAGCATTCACCTAGCCTAACAGAATGAACGAAAGACTGCAACAGTTATTCCCTTAAACAACCAAATAAACCAGGGCTTACAGAGTGATGTACGTTATGGTCAAAAGCTAATATCAAGCTTACAGGGTACTCAGACTCTTGTTGAATGCTGATAAGGTACCAAAGACTTGAACAAGCTACATATCAGTGCCTTAAATGATGTTTAATAGCAGCAGAAGACATATCCTAGAAATCATTCAGTCTACAAAATCATATTTGAGTCTCCTCTTTTTAAAATAATTCTACCAAAGATGGGGAGATCTCCCATATACAAGTGGTTTACCAAAAAGTATAAGATCTACAAAACATATGATTCTCTAGGAAGAACACCCATCTTCTATATAAATTGGAACCCATGGGTGACCAAATAAGAAATAACGGATAAGAGGCTAATCCTCAACCGTATAAAGTCTATCTAAAATGCAGCTAAACAGCGCCTCCTTCACGGTCCCAGCATTGCCTATTGTAGCACAAACCCACAAACCATCTCAAAAAAATTCGCCACAGGTGTGTAGCTACCAGACAACGTAAACGAAAATGAATCCACCATACTTGAGTCTCTTAAGATTCTGTACTTTCTTACAAACAATAGTTTCTCTATTTTCACTGAGCAGACACCAATGAATGATATAGGAATGTTTTAGATCATTATTCATGTGGAAGTTACATAAATATCAAATGTTTTAGATCTCACTGTCAATTGTGACAAATGGTAACCCTGGAGTAAACCTACTCCCTTAATCCCTTACACCATATCCTTAACCTATCTGACTAACTTGTGGCATGAGAACCTAGCATCATTCTGCGGGAAGATAAGAAGACAATGCTTCACTATCTTAATTGATACCTAGCGTTCCGATCATCGAAGACAGGAATCTCTCTACGAATCCCTTCAATTGTAAAAGCATAGGCTGTCCTCTCAGCTAATTCAAAGATGTTATTTTGCTCTATTAACTATAGTCAAAGATGTTTTTCGATGCTCCATAGCAACCATATCCTCTCTTGCCTCACAAAATTATCATCCAAGCTAACCTCACACCTAAGCAATCCCAAGCTCAAGCCTATGTCTGAATTCCAACACTTAGAAGCTCAGTGGGGCCAGTAGATATTTGATTGGAAGAAAATTTTGGTAAGATAATGCATACGATTCTAGAAGATGGCCCAGAATTATGAAGCAAAACCAAGTCCCCCCCCCCCCCCCCCCCCGCCCCCAACACACACACTCACAATCAAAAGAAAATGAAGAGAACATATTATTGAGGTCCCAACTTGACCTCTTCTTATTTTCATTCTCAAAAGAAAATGTTGCTGTCAGAGTTTAAAAAAACAACTAATCACCTGTTGAATGTAAAATGATAGAACTGAATTATCACCAGCAATACATTGCAAGTTTGAAGAACCCAGAGCAACCATGCTCTCACATATGCACTCAGCAAACTCAAATTCGTTCTCATCGATGACTGCACCAGAGTCAGATTTTTGCAAGAAGTCTCCAGCAACTTTCATCAAAATCTGAAAAATGTTACTCATTGCAGAATCAAATTCAACAGCAGCATCAGTTGGTCTTTTCCTGAAAGCAGTTTCAGGAAATAACTTAAAAATTTCTTGACTTAAATATGTATGTTTACATAGTACCAGATATCATTGGTGCAACATACCTCAGGGAGACAAGCTTGAAGAACTCGCATGCATGAAGACGAAAATCCGGAGAGGAGAGCAAGATTCCACATCTATTTGCAAAAGAGGAATAAATACACTAAACCAAACTCATATTATACACTTGCAATTGTGGAAAGCATACCCATGTATTATTCCATGTTTTGCAAGATCTAGCAAGGGAGCCCATTCAGCATATGCATTAACAGCATTTAGAGTGGCAGTTACAGCTGCTGCATGCTGTCTTGCAACTTCTAATTGTTGTCTTCCTGCTTCAGTTAGTGCAGCTCCAAAGTGCCTTTCTAGTAACTAGATATGGAAGAAAGAGTCAGAATCATGCAAGAATATCCCAACTACACAAGAAGTCCCAACCAAATACTTACACTGTATAGTAAGGGAAAAATCTCAGGCAAAGAGTCGGTAAGTCCACGTAATAATAGCCTACGGCGATCACCTGAATCAGCAAAAACGGTACCAGGTAATAAGAAAATCGAAATAATTAGAATCAAGCTTTTTTCCGGCATGAAAAAAAAAAAAACACAAGTCATGTTAAATTTTATAACATTCTAAACTCTGCCGGTATGAAAAGCATAGCCAGTCCCAAGCCCGGGTAAAGGAGAAAGGTTACTGTAGGTTATTTGCCTAGGTAAAAAGCGTCAAACCATGATCTATCTTTTTTAAACAAAAAGAACGCCTAGAATATGGAGCAGAATGGATACAGCCGACACAAGTTTGGGTATTGGCATGCAGCTGAGTTGAGTTGAGTTGAGTTACAACAGCATTCTAAAACATTGAACCACCAGTCTCCCTCACCTAAGCACTCCAATCAAAAAAAAAAAAGTACTATGCAGTCTGCCTCTTTTGCTTGCAACAAACTAAGTTGGTGAATGTGTATTCAGTTTACCGAATAGCACTGACTAATTTGTGCATTCTAACCACAGACCTTCCAAATCTTCATTATGGACAGTTATATCTTCAGGAAGCCACCTTAGCATCATTGAGACCAGTTCTGCCTGCAATGAGAAAGAAAATCCAGCTGCATTATCTGATGCAGACCTAATAAGTGTAAAAAAGTAACACTACAGAACCAAACAGGAGAAAGATGAAACTTACTTGTGCAGGACCCTTGTTAGAAAGAGATACTAAAGATGGAAAAAGCTCCTGCCACAAACTTAAGCCTTCTCTCCTAACTATCTGAAACATATACAGTTGCATGTTCCTAAGAACTATAAATATCAACTGAATTGAACAAATCTATAAATAAAATAATAATAAAGAGAGAGGAAGAAACGGCAGAAATACCTCAGCAACAAGAGCTGATGTCTGACTTTTCAAAGCCCACTCTTCACTGGAATTAGTAATTTCAGACATCAAATCAACAGCTACACTTGCAAAATTCCTTCGCTCGTCAGGGTTTAATTCATCCCATCGCAACCGCACCAAATGCTGTAAATTTAATAAAACTTGAGAAAAGGATAGAAGGAGCTCAATGTTTAAGGCATTCAGGCAAATACTGGGATATTTACATCACAGAGTGGACTTGTATGAAATTTCAAAAAGAAGAATGTAAAGCCCGCTCAAGTCAAAATTTCCAATCCCTTATATAGGTATGTGGCATGCCTTCTTTGGAGAATTCAACCACAAAATATTGAAGCAAAGAATCTTGGCCATTTTCTTACAGATTTTGGTGAATTAGTGTCAAATACTTTATGCCCATTTAGGACAGAAAACTATGTTTTCCCCAGCAGGCTAATCTTTTTTATCTTTCTACGGACAATTGGAATCAAATTTTCTGGAGAAGGACATCATGAGTACAAAGTGGGGGAAAGGGCATGGTGGAGCTTTAAAACCTTATTTATTCACTTCTGTACTGAAGACAAAAGCTAATTACCAGAGTTTTTTCTCTTTCCTTTGAACAATAGAATTTCGAAAGTGTAACTTTGTCTATTTGGGTCCAATTCTGAATTAAGCCCTTACTGAAAATGCTATAAGTAGTAAAATAAGTTGTACCTTATCGAATCTCCAGTAAGGAAACAGTTGAACACTGAGAAAAAGGTAAGCTAGAAAGAATACCCACATGTTCGGGTGGCCTAACAAAGGATAAAAGCTAAGAACTAAATTCAGAGTTATCATAATGTAACCTGGAGCATCTTGTAGGCTTGTAGTCGTATTTCTGAAGACCAATCTTTCCTTACTAAAACAAATGATGTGCTTGCCAAGACACGTACATCCCCTGCTTTTATCTGCAAAAGAAATAGAAAGTTTCAGAAACATCTTTTTTGGGATAAGTTCAGAGACCTTCCAGTAGATTTCGCTCTGTAAGACTAACACCCCTCGTGGTTTATGATATTACGCCTAGTCACCTACCTCCCATATTTTGATTTCTTTGTAACGGTTGTTTTATGCTATCTATCATTAAACAAAAATAACTACAATATTACCAATTTACCCTTTCCTCCAATCTTTTAGTTAACTAATTCCTTTGAAAAGGAAAAAAATCTAATACCAGGCCCACATTCTCTTTCCACTCTTCCTCTGCAAAATATTTTCTCATCAAGTTCAGTGAGCGTCCTTATTGACTTCAATATCTATATAAGCCGCTCGAAGCTGCTTGAATGAGAAACATCAATAAATTTTAAGCAAATACGTTGGCATTGATGTCTTGTTCTAACCTAGATTAAGTAAATAATTTATTGGTTAGGGCTCAATAATTAAAAGGGAGTAAAAGAAATATTAGGGTTCCAGAGAATCCTCGTGATAGACCTAGAATAGGGTCTTAGTGTGTTTGAGAGAGAGTAAAGACAATTGTTTATCAATCGCAATGTCAAATTATGCTAGCAATGCATGGAAAACACAGAGTACAGATACTAACGATGGGAATGAGAAGTATAGTTTTCATGAAAGCAACATTCAGAAGTCTATATGAGCATTGAATAGACAAACTGAAGTTGATGAGAAAATATTTGCAGAGGAAGGAGAATGTGGGCTTGGTATTAGCTTTTTTTCCTTTTCCAAGGAATTTAATTAGTTAATTAATAGCTAGCAGGAAAGGGCAAATGGCTAAGATTGTAAATATTTTTGTTTAAGGCTTAGTTATCGTTATCGCACTTACATTAGTCCCAGGAAGAGATAAGTGAAAGAATTGGAGAACTCTAATTTTTCTTAAAATGGAAGCTGTTTACAACTTACAAGTATGTGAATGAAAAAAATCTCGAATCTAGAGGAACTGATATAGAAGATTTCAAAAAGACAGCCTAACTGGTTTGGAATTGCATAGTGGATTGATTAATATTGGAAGAAGAGATGACACTGATAGGGGCCAATGGGAGAATCCCCTTCCAAGAAAGGGATGCAGTTAGTACCCAGATGTTTTCTCTGCAACAAAACAGGGGAAAGTAACAAACATCTGTTTCTTCATTGTGAGTTCACTGCCCATCTTTGGGAAATCTTTCTCAAGCATTCTAATACAAGATGGATCATGCCAGAGCACACTTCAGATCTGTTCAGTTGCTGGATTAGAAGGGGAGGGAGCAAAAGTCAGAAAAGGTGGTGGAGGATAATACCAGCCTGCATATGGTTGACTGTGTGGAGTGAAAGAAATGGGAGATGTTTTGAAGATAGATCCAATTCTATTCAGAAAGTTAAATGGAATTGTATTGTATCTTTACTTTTTTGGTGTAAACAACTTTGTATAGAGGAAACAGACCAGATTGTAGATTTACTAGGTTTCCTGCAAGTCTTTTTCCTTTCTTTTGGTTACTCACTTTTTGGAGGTGGCCAGTATACCCTTAATGCTGAGGAATACAACTTTACCAGTTTCAAAAACAAAAATATAATCACCAATAAAGACATGCATCCAATCCAACATCTTGTGTTGAGAACCATCCATAACACAAAGATGGCTTTAGAAGTTGCATAATTGCTTAACAACCCTCTTTAGGAAAAATGCAAGGTTTTCCTCTTACAATACTAAACTCTAACTGCATCAAAGCGGACCAGTTTCTCTTTTTATCCAATGAAATCCCAGAAAACTTAACTGGCTCTATCAGCAAAACTGATTTACCAATTTTAGCATGATTTGCACTTACTCATATTCATTAACTCAGAGACTCAACAAACCCCTAGAATCATTTTCAAATATTCAAAAATGGAAAGGTCATTGGAGAAATATCATAATTCCACTATGTCGAAGCTACATATATAGACAATTAGATATATGCAGTTGAAACACCCCAACTTCATCAAAAACCTACAAACAACTCAAATAAGAACAAGGAAAGAAAAAGTAATGTGATCAAAAAACGCCCTTTCCCTTTCCACATGAACCTAAACCCCTCAACCAAACCCTATCATTCAAAGACCAAACTGGTATTTCAAATACCCATATTCAATCCTCCACAAATCCAATTAAAGTTATTATAGACAAGCAATTTCTATCAGCAGAACTCCCACATATCGTTTAAAAAACTAGCTTTCTCATATTCAGTAACTCCTACAACCAGACACTCAGCAAAACCCCTATCATACCTTCTCTTCAAAAAGATCCCATGAAAAAATCAATGCAACCCCATATGGTGAAGCTACAAACCACAGACACATAAAAACATTTAGCAAGTAAACAACCCCACTCAAATATGATGATCAAGAATCACAGTTCTCCTACCTTTAACATAACCATATGACTCAAAAATCAAGTCACCTACATAAAGTTTCCATCAAAGAATCAAACTTTTTCAAAACCCTAATTCAAAATGGAGCAAAAATCAAAAAGAAACCCATTACTTTCTTCCTTCCTCTTTTTTCTTAGGTACTTTCAAGAATTAAGCAGACAACAAAGATATAAACATTTAGCATATAGACACCAACACTCTTTCAGAAGCCTTAATACAACTCAAATATGGTGATCAAGAATCACAGTTCTCCTACGTTTAACAGAACCATATGACTCAAAAATCAAGTCACCTACATAAAGTTTCCATTAAAGACACTAACTTTTTCAAAAACCTAATCCAAAATGGATCAAAAAACAAAAACAAACCCATTATTTCTCCCTTCCTCCTTTTTCATAGGTACTTTCAAGAATTAGAAATACAACAAAGTGGTGTGTGGGAAGAAAAAAAGAGATATATGAGCAGACACATATAAACATTTTGCAAGTAAACCCTCCAACTCTTTCAGAAGCCTTCACACAGCTCAATTATGATGATCAAGAATCACATTTCTCCTACCTTTAACAGAACCATATGTGACTCAAAAATCAAGCCACCTACATAAAGTCTCCATCAAAGAATCAAACTTTTTTAAACCTAATTCAAAATGGAGCAAAAATTAAAAACAAACCCATTACTTTCTCCCTTCCTCCTTTTTCATAGGTACTTCCAAGAATTAAACACACAACAAAGTTGGTTCTGGTCCAAAAAAAAAAAAGATATATGAGCTATGTGATACTCAAATATGATGATCAAGAATCACAGTTCTCCTAACTTTATCAGAACCATATGACTCAAAAATCAAGTCACCTACAACAAAGTTTCCATCAAAGAATCAAACTTTTTTTAAACCTAATTCAAAATGGAGCAAAAACTATTAAAAAAAAAATTACCCTCTCCCTTTCTACTTTTTAATAAGTACTTCCAAGAATTAAACACACAACAAAGTTGGTTCTGGGCAACCAAAAAAAAAGATTAAAAAAAGACATATAAGCTATGTGATGATACTTACAGATTCTAAATAGGCATAAGCAGCTTTACGAGCATCAGGAGAAGAGTTCCAATCAAGGGCAGCCATTATAGCACGAGCTACATTGTTTGTTACACCATGTTCCTCCATTTTCTTTAACCTCTTAGTGCTTCAAATAGATTCTTGAAGTTATAAACTACTCAGGCTTGCAAGTGTTTAAAAAAGAAAAAAACTTGAAAGGGTTTTAGCACAGATGTCAGTTACTTGGCCTCAGGGGTTATATGGGACAGAGACACAATGGTGGAGAAAGTGGGGATTTATGGGAGAGAAAAATGAAGGATTCTGAGGAATTTGGGGACCAATGTTGCTCTTTTTATTTCTTTCTTTCTGCTTTGGTTTGAATTGTTTACTTAGGTCCTCCCACTTTTTACTATTTTATATTTTTGGTCCCCCACTCCTTTTTTTTAAAAAAATTCCTCTTTGTAATCTTGTGATTTGCTCTTTAATTTTCTTTAGGGTATCTCTTTTTTGTTAAGTAAAACAAGAATAATAATTTTATTTTTTTTTGAAAAAAAAAAAAATCAAACACACACAAGTGCAAGTATTGTGATGCACTAACCAAGGCATTCCTCCAAATTTTTTGTCGCAACAAATAAAATAGAGAAAAAGCGAAGTGAGTGGTTTATAAACATGCATTGAAGTTCCTAGGAATTTCTCATAACTCCTAGAAAGATTCATTTCCTTCATATAGAAAGAAATTTTAGATTCCTATAGCTTGTAAATACGAAAGCACTATTTTTAATAGCATAATTTTACGATATTGATTTATTTTTTCTCAAAAAGAAAATTGTATTGGTATATTTTAATAGGAATTTTTGAATCCATGACTTAAAAATAAACACTCCTTTTGTGGCAAGCATTTTTAATTTATTCAAACCCTCAAATTTAAACATTCTCATTAATGTGAATAATGAAGTGAATCAAGTGTAAATCTTTTGTTATTAATACTTTTTTGCCATGATGTGAAGAAATTAAAATGCGAACTTGCATATGCATTGAGGAGATGTAGATAACTTATTTTTTTTTCTTCTAATAGTTTGAGTTCACCCACCGCAAAAATTTTAAATTTTTAAAAACTCATTAATTCACAATTTTATTTATTTAAGTCAATTTTTTTGTTTTTTGTTTTTATAACTTTTATTTTGACTTTTGTAGTCCTTACTCTCTTTTAATAGTTTGGTCCTAATCTTATTTATTTATGTCAATTTTTTTGTTTTTGGTCTCCACAAATATCCAATATATATATATATAAGGGAGAAGCGCTTCCTCCAAAGATTTTTTATCCATTTTTTGTTGTCTCACATAAATTTTTTGACTATGTATAGATTATTTATTTTTCATCCATAATTGAAGTTTTAATGGGTTAAAATTTGTGGATCTTCACACATTTTTGTAAATTTTGAGAACTTTATTTCTTTAGGACTTTTATTTTTTTTACTATATAAATGATGATGTTATGAAGTTTTAAAAGGTTATTTTGAGAACTTTAAGGACCCCAAAATGATGACAGGTTATAGTGGCCCCCACAAAACATGCTCATATGTATTTGAGTCTTTTATGTAGAAATATTATAAAATTGTTTCAAATTATGTTTTCTCTTAAGAATTTATTGTAGACACACACATAAAGAAAATTCTATCTTAATATAGGCTTAATTATTGAATTAAAATACTATTTATTATTTATTGATGTTATTTACCATTTATCATCTACTATTTTAATTTTTTATTCTTCTGTTTAGTTTTTTTTTTTTAAAAAAAAAAAAGAAACTCATACAATCTTATGCCGTACATGCTAGCAAACATAAGTAATTTACAAATACTTCACTTAATTTTTTTATTAAGATTTAAATAAAGAGAATAAATATAAATAACGTATATCATTGTTAAATACTTAAAAATGTATCAAAAATGTAAATTATAGTTCCTCTGTCTCAATCGAAAAATGAATTTCAAAAGACGGCTGTTAATTAATCAAATTTTACGTGCGCACACTTTTAACATAAAATTTAATTACTATAATAAAATTATATATATATATATATATATTCTGAAAATGTTTGAAAAAATAATGTAGTTAAAGAAAATAAAATTTGATTTTCAAACAACAATATTACTAGACAATTGCAAAAACTATATTTTTTACTTTTAAAAATAGTTTGAAAAATATCAAATAATCAATATTTTATATAGTTTAGGAAAAATTGTTAAGTTCAACATGAAAAAGTTATTACAATGTAGATTTCATAAAATGGTTCACTAAATTAGGAAAAGGGAAAAAATGTTAGTTTTAAACATGCATCTTTTGGAAGGTAGAAGAATGCTTAAAGTTAGAACAATTTAATTCTATTGACTTTTCAGTATTTTTTCGTGTGATTTATACAAGGATAGCTACAAAAAATTCTTGTAATAGCAAGGCTTTCAATTATTTATATTTACTTTTAAGTTAACTTTATTGATTTCATCATGCAGCAATATTTGTGCATCAAATATTTTTTTACATTAATTGAATACTGTAATATCTTTGGTAAAAAATTAAGTTAGCCAATATGGGTTCAATCCAAAGAAACAAATGAAATTATTTAACATATGAAAAACTCAATTTGGATCATCGGAGATTTTAATCTCAAAAAATTTAAGTAAAGTTGAAATTAGAAGAGCTTTCAAGTGTTTGATTTTAAAAAAAAAATCTAATATATAAAACTAAGAAAAATACTTTCCTTCAACTTTCAGGAACGTTTTCGCACTTTAATATTTTCGAAGTCTTTCGAAAGTATTAATATGATGCTTCAAAAACAAAGAAGCAAGAGCAAAAAAAATATCTACAAATTAAATTTTTAACGTCAGTTTGGGCCCAGGCTTAGCACGGGCTAAACTACACTAGTATATAGTATATATATATATATATATATATATATATATATATATACTACACTATATATATATATATATATATATATATATATATATGCACACATATATATATATATATATATATATATATATATATATATGCACACACTAGATATGAAAGGACCCGTTGACAGGCCCAACATTGTAATCTTAAGTAGTATTTGTAGGCGTTCAATTATTATTTTTTTAAAACAAATTGATCATCAAAATTTTCAACTACGAATGGTAGAGAATTATAATGGAGATCACTCTTTACAAAAATTATCTCTTCTATTTCTATGAAATTAAACAATAACTTATAAATTATCTAAGTTACCACTATTAACATCAAAAGATTATGTACTTAATACTCATTTGAACATTATGTAAAAAAATACATCAAATTAAATAATTAATTTCAATTGTATCCTTTCTCAAATACAGAGAACTAACGGCATTAACAAAGATTAACGTGATATAAATTATAGTAACTTAATGAGGTAGTAAAATTATATTTTATATTACTTGTTTAAAAATGACATTAACTGATGATAAAATCCATATAAATTATGCATATTCTTAATTCTTTTTCAATTAAAAAAAAGTACAGTCTTCTTTACCTAATACTATAGTATAGTATAGTCTTCTTTACCTAATACTATAGTATATAAGTAAAAGTTTTTTTTTTTTTAAGGAGATAAGATAGTTACTTTTATTTATGTAGATATATCATATGTTAATTTTCATAATGAAACAATCTAATAATTAAAATAAAATAATTATAAGACAATTTATTAATAGCTAAAAATTACTCATGGAAATCAAGTACAAACAATACATATTAAATAAGTTTATGGAATATATATTGTCAGAGTAAAGAAATTTACACCATCAAGATTCATTTATCTATTGTAGCGTGTAAACTGCCATAATTTAAGATTGCAATTTTCACTTTTTATGAAGACTTACTTGTATATATTCTTATGTGACATGGTAAATTAAATTCTCAAGTTAATTAAGCATGGAAATCGTACCCTCCTTCCTATTTTATAAGAAGGTAATAAAGGAAGATTTTTTAAACTTGTAGTCTAAAATAAACCATGAAAATTTGTGTGGCTCGAAATCATTTTATTAAGAGTAAAAAGATAAATTTAAAGTTGAATTGTTACTAATATTGAAAGGTGTATTTCTTTTTTAAACTAACTAAAAAGGAAAGAGTGTCACATAAATTGAAACGGAGGGAATAGTATGAACAAAACTCATCATCTATTAATTTTTTAGGTTGACAAGCTTTACTTTTAAAATTACCTTTAAACTTATGCAAGCTTGTAGAGATATAGTAGCTCAGTTGATTGACTACCTGAACTCTCACCTTATTGGTGAGGGTTCAAATCTTCACATTGTAATCTCCTTCCCCATTTCCCCTTCCCCCACCCCCTATGTAATAAAAACAATTTAAAAAAAAAAAACATATGCAAGTTTTCAATTAGAAATTGCTTTAAAATAATGTGGATAGATGAATACCTTTTATATTTTTATTTATAATAATTTTTATTATTCTATTACAATAATTATTTTGTGCAATAATCAAATGTGCAAATAACAATTAATGAATACTGACACAAAACATTTTACCCCATAAAAAGTGCAATTCTCAAAAACAAATGAAAAATAAAAACAGACTAATCATTAATGAATACTGACACAAAACATTTAAGGAAAGCTGTAGTGGGACATGTGGGGTCCACGTAAGATGTGACATCACTTAGGACAACAATTGTCATTCAGAAAAAAGGTTTTGATTTTTTTGTCATTGGGTATTTATGATCAAGCTTTGATGCTTGAGGCATAAGCAAACAATGCAGGAATTTTCTTGAAATGACTATGATGCCCTTGGTCGTCCCATTTGTTCATCTTTCTATATAATAATATAATACTAGTGTCAATTGGCCCGTGCTAAACTCGGGCCCAAACCGACGTCAAAAATTTAATTTGTAGATATTTTGGTAAAAAGTTCGCTCTTGGTTCTTTGTTTCTGTAACATCAATTTGACACTTTTAAACGACTTCTATAATATAAAAGTACAAAAAAGTATCTGAAAGTGAAAGGAAAACATTTTTCTTAGTTTATATATTAGATGTGTTTTTAAAAAATCAAACAATTGAAAGCACTTCTAATTTCTTTTTACTAGAATTTTTGAGATTAAAGTCTCCGATGAGCTTTTCATATGTTACGTTAATTTCATTTGTTTCTTTGAATTGAACCCACATTGGCTAACTTATTTTTTACCAAAAGATATTATAGTATTCAATTAAATTAAAGTCAAAAGTATTTAATGCAAAAATATTGTTGTATGATGAAATCAATAAAGTCAACTTATAAGTAAATATAAATAATTAAAAGCCTTGATATTACAAGATATTTTTGTAGATGTTCTTTCAAAGTAAATCACATAGAAAATACTGAAAAGTTAATGAAATTAAATTGTTCTTACTTTAAGCTTTCTTTTTTCCTTCCAAATGATGCATGTTAAAAATAACATTTTTTTTCTTTTTAATGAACCATTTTATGAAATTTACATTGTAATAACTTTTTTATGTTGAACTTAGCTATTTTGTCCTAAATTACATAAAACATTGATTATCCGTATTTTGTAAAATATTTTAATATTTAAAACTTTTTGCAATTGTCTATATTGTTACTGTTTGGAGATGAATAGTATTTTTCTTTAACTACAACGTTTTTTCAAATATTTTCAGAATTTATATAAAAATAATATTTCATAGTTCCTCTTTTAATATAGTAATTTATTAGATAGATTTTATGTTAAAAGCATGCGCATGTAAAATTTGATTATACCGTACTTCAGATTTCATTTTTCGATTGAGACGAAATGACTATAATTTTCATTTTTAAAGTATTTAACAATGTATAAGTTTAATTGTATTTATTCTTTTAATTAAAAACTTAATCCTATCTTAAGTGAAATCATTATAAATAACTTAGTTTTGCGAGCATGTACGACACAAAATTACAGGAGAAAATAAAATAAAAAAATTTAACCGGATGAATAAAATTTTAAAATAGCAAATGATAATTGGTAAATAACGTCAAGAAATAATAAATCTTATCATAAGACAAATATCTTAAATCAATAATCAAGCCTATATTAGGATAGAATTTAAATAACAAGATAATTCGTTACGTGTCTATAATAAATTCTTAAGGTAAACTATAATTTAAAACAAGTTTAATAATATTTTCTCATGAAAGACTTAAATAATTTATGATTTTCATCCGATTATCGCATTCATATCTTGCATTGTTGTTTGCCACTTGATTACGTTGGGTGAAGCATTGAATATTTTTTGAATAATTTATATCGCTTGAAATAACCTCCAACAATATATGAACAATAATCATCTCCCAAGTCATTTGAATGATTGGTTGAAGGAAATAAAAATACTCAAAGGAATTATATAAGCACAAGCGGACGACTCAACAATGACTATATAAAAGAAATTTATCAAAGTAGAGAGAGAGGGTAGGAGACTTTACTTAATAACTCAAAACTCTTGAATCTCACTACAATAAAAATAGGAATTTTTACTCGTTATAGCTACTTCTAATACATAATTAGTGGTAATAACTACCTTTTATTTTAATTACTAATAATAACTAAATACTTTTCTAATTTAACTATTATAGCTACACAGTAATTTTTGAATTACCATTTCACAAATACACCTAAAAACTAGCACCCCCAATCCATATCCCCTTTTAATGGTAACAATATTAATCACTTAATATACATTACCATTCTCTCTCCTTTTTCATAACTTCTTACCTTTTATGATCGTCTTCTTCCTCTCTTCACCCTTCTGCAAAAATTTCACTTCCATTCTCACCAATCAAGAAGATTCGTCATATTCTTTCTTTCTTTTTTTTTCAAAAAAAAGGAAAAAGAAGCCTTAAAGTACTCACGTTCTATCCCATCTCCTTTGTTTCGTGAAATTTTCGCTATTTGTGTTATTATTCTTCCACAAAATCAACTTGGTGGAAGTGATTGTTTTTGCTTCAAGCCATGATGGTGGTTATGGTGGCGTACACGAGAGAAGGGGAGAGAGAAAGTTTTTTAGGGTTTTGAGAAGACGAAAAATATATGTATTTGTGTATGTTCTATGATATAACTGTCAATTGTTGTGGTTGGTGGTGTATTTTTGTAAGTTTTTCTATATATTTGTGTATTTTGTTCAAATTAATTCCATCAGTTCATCTAGTTTCAAATACACGGGTGACACAAATACATGGTAAGTTTTCTATATATTTATGTATTTTGTTCAAATTAATCCCATCAAATACATGGGTGATGCAAATTGTTACTCACACAAATACATGAGATTTAATATAAAATATATGGGGTTTGATTGGAAACTTCAAATACATTAGTTATGCTATCAAATACATGGGTAAATAAAGAACGAAATCAATATTGAAAACTTTAAATACATTACCTCTAAATACATGGGTGATGCAAATTGTTACTCACACAAATACATGATATTTAATATAAAATACATAGAGTTTGATTGGAAACGTCAAATACATTAGTTATGCTATCAAATACATGGGTAAATAAAAAACGAAATCAATATTGAAAACTTCAAATACATTTTGTTGATTGATCGTGTTGTTTTGAAATCACATAAATACAACTTGAATAGACGAAATTTGTGAAATCAAAATGGTGTTTTTGCACGAAATACCTGATGATTGATCGTGTTTGTTTTGTCAATGTATTTTCAGAGTTGTTAAGATTTAATTTGAAATTTGAATTTTTACATTTAAATGTGGAAGAATGCATGGAAGAAGAGAAACGTGTAAGGAAAGGGAATATTCTGAGATTTTGCGGAAAAGAAGGTAAAAAATATCTTAATTTCTCATTTAATACCACCACCGTTCTGCCTAAATTAAAGGAGCCTGTTCCTTTTTTTTTACCGCATGCTCATATATTTGCTGAAACAAATACATGCGAAAACATACACAAATAAATGTTTGATTTTTAGCTACGAATGGTAATATTAAAAAGGGTAGCTACAAATGGTAGGAAGCTACAATAAGGTAGTCATTTGAGAAATTTTACCATAAATATGTGACATAGCATTCCTATTTATAATACTAGAAACCAAAATAGAATAGGACTAGAAAACTCATTCCAATATGAACTAGACAAATAAATCCTAACTAAATATGAATTAAATAAATACCAAATACCAATCCTAAACAACTTTGGATTAGTAATCTTGGTTTAATTCCAACATAGCCTCCCTTAAACCAAGATCTTCAACCTTGAGCGTGCCATTAACAATATCATATCTTGTAGAAGTCAATCACCTCAGACTCTCGAACAATTTCCTGAAGTACGTAGCATCAACAAACTTGCGAGTGTCATCTTTAGTAAGCTTCAGTTTCTCTTCAACAAGATTCAAAGTTAATTTGGCTTTCTCCATCTTCAAAATATCATGAGCATATTTGTTCTTCTTTTTGTATCCTTCAATAACTCGTCTTGATTTAAAATCATCTGCTTCTTCACTTGATTTGTACTTGGTCTTGTGTGCCCATCCGACTCTAGTTGACCTTTCAATAGGTGGTAGAGCAATATCATCAACAAATAATTTTTCTTCAAGCTCCTCAAAATATACAATCTCAGATAATGGTTCAAAATTGATTGTGTCTTCAATATCCAGAATCATGCACGTCAATTGTGGATCTGGACCCTTAATTATTTCTGCTTCAATTTTGGGTAGATCATCAAAAACTTGCTCTTGATGAACTCTTTTGCTTCTTTCATCACTAGATTCATCTTCAATACCTTCAAACAATTTTTCTTGTGTGATAATGGTAGGTACTTCTATTCCTTTTTCAATAGCCCCACATTGTATAGACCAATCATGTCTATTACATATTTCATTACTTAAAACACTAGTAGCCTCTACCGAAAGAGCTTCAGTCCCAATCAAATTATCCTTTTTAGCTATCCCGGAAATCATTGATAAATCAATTTGAACATTATTGGATCTGCGTTGCAATCAAAGACATCTATACCACAACAAAAATTACCTCTACCTTCTCTTCTTTTCTTCATAATTTCTGAATTCTGGCCTTTTTCATTTATTTACGCGCATTCAATGACTCTTCTTTATATTTTGGTTCATCCTTTGTTTGCAATGCCTCATCCACTATCTCATGTGTTTGCCGATTCAATGACATCTCATATGCCACCAATTCATCTTCTAGATCATCAACTCTCAACGTATTAAGATCCTGGGTTGCCTCAATAACTGTTTTCTTAATGTGAAATTCTAATCTTAAAGACCGCAATATCTTTTCAACAACTTTAACTTCTTCCAATACTTCTTCGTTGATTTTCATATCATTAACAATTTCTGTAATTCTTACAAAAAAAAAATTGACAGATTCTGTTGGTTTCATCTAGACCAACTCATACTATCTCCAAACCTCTTGAAGTTTCTCTCTCTTCACGTCTGCAGCACGTCTATATGATTTCACCAAAATTGTCAAAGTTCAGACCTTTTCTTCAAGTTTTGGAGCGACTAAGGTATGTAGGGTTGCTATCTACGTGTAGGAACATCATTGTTCTTCCCCACGCCTCTTAATCCATAGAGTATGAATCCTTACGAAAACTAGGGTTTCTATACGATGCTTATGATAACCCTAGGTCCATATCCATGATTATATTATGTATGAATTGCTATTATTCTATCATTGTGTTCTTAATAACTCCATATGATGATTGAGAATCAGTCCGTAATCCATGAAAAAAACCAATACTTTGTATTCCATGGGTTCCTACATGCAAGTTATAAATTATCATGTTATTTTCAAGAAAACACTCTACATGCTTTTCACGTTTTCATGCAAGTATATCATGTAACTATATTGTTCAAACCCATGTTTTACAAGCTATTTGATATGAAACCATGTTTATGTTATATCATGTCAGAACATGCCTATAAGTTATTTCATGAAACCATGTTACAAGTTATTTCGTGAAATCATGATTACAAGTTATTTCACGAAAATCATAGGCTTTTTAGCCAACTATATCATGTTCATATTTTTGGGAGTTGCACGAATTATCGAGAAGGCTCAGATATCCTGAAACTACATAGTCACCGTAGGACAAGGACCGCTCCGCCCAGTTAGGATGATTCCTTAATTTTACACTGAATGGATCCATCAGGCCCGTTACCACCTTATACCCTAACAAGGTATGGGGGCTCTGCTGGTTCGGCGAAGTACCAGACTCCACATACCCACGTGGTGATATCATGTTGTCGGTTTATGAAATGCTCTCCTTACTTACCATGTTTTACTCATGTTTTATATTATACATGTATTCATCTTCATGCTCATGACCAGGTTTCAGTTTCACGTTCAATTCTTATCTTTATTACTTCATGTCCCATATTATTTCTTTCAGTTGCTTTACACACCAGTACATTCAATGTGCTGACATCCCCTTTCTATTGTTCGGGGGCTTGCATTTCACGATGCAGATATTGATTTACAGGAATCAGATTTGCTCGTTAGGACATTGCCCGTATCAGCTTTTGGTGAGCCCCCATCTCATTCGGGGTTGTGTCTTTACTTCTATTTATGTCAGTTATGCATTTAAGGTATGCCGGGAGCCTTGTCCCGGTGAACAGTTTAGCAGTCAGATTCGTGTTAGAGGTTTCATAGACTAGTCAGTTGTCATGTTCAGTTGAGTTAGCCTCAATGGCTACATTACCATAGTTCCGCGTTCATGATATAATAATAATATTTTCAGACTTATGATTACTGAACTCCATGTTTTCACAATTCATGCATGTTTACTTTATATTCCGTATCAGTTTATGTCCTATGTAGACTCAGCAAGTCATGTGGTTTGCTCGATCACATGCAGCAAGGCACCGAGTGCCGTGTTACGCCTATGCCATGGTTCGGGGCGTGACACTTATAGTTGTCCGTACGAAGGGTATGTCAAAATTTTCTTCCATCAATGCAAGCCGAAATCAGTGATTCGTCTTATTAAGATAATTGTGGCAACTTCATACATACAAGTAACTGAAGATAGGGACTGTCAAGTTTAACTCCAGAAATTCGAGCTTATATCAATTTTAAACATATACATGTATGAAATTAGTCTTTGGCAAGCCAACTTCAAACCTATATATGTCTGAAGTTCTTTGAAACTTAAGATTGATTCATGAGTCTAAAGTTGATTTTAAAGCAACTAAAATTACGAAAAAATGTGAAATTTAACCATGCCTTAACGATCCTCGAAATTCTATAACGGTACTTTATTCTATAACGGTACTTCAACCACTGGATTTTGTCGAACTTACATCTAAAGCCTACGTCCACCAATGCCTTTAATAAACCAAAATATGTTCTTTTAAACTAAATAAGCCTCATCCTAAAATAAATGGATCACTTGTATAAGTACTAGCTTTTAAGGATGTTCTTTAAAACATGATCATAAATGGCTAAAGCCGCGCTAAATTTAATTCTGTAGTGGGAACAATCTCATATTTTGTTGTTTAAAACATCCCCAGACCCCGCACATAGCGGGAATTTAGTACACCGAACTACCCTTTATCCCATACGAGTATAGTTACAGCTCAATCTCCTTATATATATATATATCATTCTTCCCTCTTGTGCTAAATACTTTCTCACCACTGATCACCACTATATTCTTTTCCGAAAGAATATATATTTTTATTCCTCGATTCATCAAGATTTTAAGTTGATATATATATATATATATAATTTGAGGCGAGGAATTACAAGGTGAAAAATAAACTTTGAACAAGGGCTTAACCAACTAATAAGTTAATGGTTTTATTTGAACACATATGTTTTGGCTTAGGCTATGTATATATGTTAAAAATTCACTAAAAATATATAAATAATATAATAGATTTTGAACTCAATAAATTTAATGAAAATGATAGAATTACGAATATGAACTCATAAAATGTAAATCCTAAATCCCCCTTGATCATAAAATTTGAAGGTTTAAATAGTCAACTAATTAGATTATCAGGAAAAAACTAGATTCTTTGAAATTCAATCTCTTTTCAAAAGCTAAATTAGGCTTTTGGACAAATGGAATTATCATTTCATGTAATTATGGTTTAAGACCACTTTTTGCACTAAATAATTCCGTTTGCATTTAGTTGGAGAAAATCTCGCCCGTGATTCCAAAACTCTCCTCGACCTTATTAGTCCTCTTCTCGATGTCCCACAGTCTACTGTTTTGACTTGCAGTAAAGCAAATCACACAATACATATACACACGTAAATATGTCACCAACCCACCCCCACATTTATATTTTTTTTTTGTATTATACTGAAAGATTAGTTGTCCAATTGATTTCTTTTATTATGATGATGATTATACTCTTTTCTTGTCTTACAGCAAAGAAACGTTGAAGACTACAGGACACACAACACAACATAAGTCTCTCTCTCTTCTTTCTTTTTGGCTCAGATTCGATCAACTCAGCAAGTAATTTCCACTTACCCCTTTTTTTTGTTGCTTTTCTTTCGCTTTCACACCTGCCATTTTCATGTGTGGACGTGTGTTGCTGTTTTGTCTATTTGGGGTTTAGGGTTTTATTGTTTTGTAGCTATAATTTTGCTGCTTTAGTTTGGTTCTGTTTTGGGTCAGGTAAAAAGATTGATTTTGGGTTGTTTATTTGAGTGTTTTTGCTGATTGTTGATGTTTGTGAGTTTCTGAGAACAAGGGGTTACTGTACTGTTTTGAATTCTTGGGATTATTTGTTGACTATGCTTGAATCTGTAATAATTTGGTCCAATTGACCAACCCCAGGAAAAAAAAAAAAATACCAACTTTGTTCAGTATTGAAGTACTAATTGTTTTCTTTGGATTCTTCTTGTTTATGGGGTGGGCAAGGTTTTGGGGGTGGGGGGGGGGGTGTCATGGGTACTTGAGAATTGATGCTAAGTAGGGAGCTCAACTATTGCCAATTTAATGATTTTCTGTTTGTTTCCCTTTTCTTTAACCAATTTAATGATTTACTCCCTCTGTTTCAATTTTGTTTGTCTTACTTTCCTTTTTAATCATGTTTAAAAAAGAACGCCTCTTTTCTAATTCGACAACTCTTTAATTTCTACATTCCACATTGACATGTTTAAGGCCACAAGAATAAAGGGTATTTTGGTACATTATCGTTAATTTAAGACTACAAGATTTAAAAGTCGTCTTTACTTCCTTAAAGTCTATACGCAGTGAAACTAAGACAAAAAAATTGAAATGGGGAGAGTACTCTTTTTCCTTCTTTGGCCAATTTAATGATGTACTCTCATATTGTTAATTTGTAGGTGGTTAAAGTTGTAGATTCTGAGTTGATTTGTGGAAATTGGTAGGTTACTCGATGAGAATGTTGAGTTATGAAGTGTAGACTTGAAAGATGGGGTGTGTTTTGGGGCGGGAGGTTTCATCAGGCTTAGTACAGAACGGCAGGGAGGAGAAAAGGGAAGGTGTGAATCATGAGAAGAAGAGTAAGAACATTAGTGTTGAATCCACTGAAACTTTAGAGGTCAAGGGGGATGAAAATGTAACTGTTGCTAATGAAGTTGTGGAAGCCAATGAGGGTGATGTAACTAAGAAGGATGACAAGGCGGAGCCTGACGGAAAACCTAGGAAAGAAAAGAGAAGGTCGAAGCCCGATCCAAGATTAAGTAATCCACCTAAGCATAAACATGGGGAGCAGGTTGCTGCTGGATGGCCTTCCTGGCTCTCTACTCATGTTGGGGAAGCAATTGATGGTTGGCTCCCACGTCGGGCTGACACTTTCGAGAAAATCGATAAGGTAGCTTTTCAGACTTCTTTTTGTTTTCTTTAAAACATTTCTAGTTCTCCTGTGTTAGACTTCTGCTTTTGATGGGTAACAATCTGTCACTTTTTTTTTTCTTTATAGATTGGCCAAGGGACATACAGTAATGTTTACAAAGCGAGAGACACCATTACCGGTAAAATTGTTGCTCTAAAGAAAGTGCGTTTTGACAACCTAGAACCTGAGAGTGTGAGATTCATGGCTAGAGAAATTATCATTTTGCGACGACTAGATCATCCTAATGTCATCAAATTGGAAGGTTTGGTTACTTCAAGAATGTCATGTAGTTTATACCTGGTATTTGAGTACATGGAGCATGATTTGGCTGGACTTGCTGCAAGTCCAGAGATCAAGTTTACGGAAGCACAGGTTTAGTTCTGCTTTAAATAATGAGGGATGTGAGCTAGATACTTGTAGAATTAAAGTTAGCTGATTATTGTTCTTTCATTGCAGGTTAAATGCTACATGCATCAGCTATTATCTGGCCTAGAGCATTGTCACAATCGTCATGTGCTCCATCGCGATATTAAGGGGTCAAATCTTCTTCTTGACAATTCTGGCATGCTCAGAATTGCGGATTTTGGACTGGCTACAATTTTTGATCCTCGTCATAAGCATCAAATGACTAGTCGAGTGGTTACTCTATGGTATAGACCACCAGAGTTGCTTCTAGGTGCTACTGATTATAGTGTAGGTATTGATTTATGGAGTGCAGGTTGCATCTTAGCTGAGTTGTTGGCTGGAAAACCTATTATGCCGGGTCGGACAGAGGTAATCCCCGTGATTCTTGGTATTTTTCTTTGTTCAATCTTCTACTTGTTCATCCTTATATGTTTAAATGATCCTTTTTTCTAGATCAGTTATATTGCCCTTTCATCCTTTCAGGAGTAGTAATATGTTTCCTTTATTAGGTTTTTACCTTAAAACGTCCTACTAAGTTTTCACCAGGCTGATTGATTTATTTTTTGCTTTGTTGATTTTTTTTTCGGGAACTTGGCTTTGAGGAGTGAAAATGAGGCTGCAGTGTGGGTGCTAGATGGCACCTTGCTATATTGTTAATAGAGTCCTACTAAATTGAGCTCCATGGCCGTTCATTTTTCATTTCAGGGACATCTTTCTAATCCAAAGGATCCTGGAAATTATTGATAAATTTTGGAATCAGTCAGACTCTTCGCCAGAGTTTTCTTAGATTGATCCCATAATGGTTGACCCAAATTTAGGAATGACAGAACTTAAGCAGTAAGAGTATAACTTTATCCAAAAAAGAAAAGAAAGTAAGAGCCAAATAATAAGGGCCATCATTAAGGATGGGAATGGGGTAGGACGGGACAGTCCCTGATCCACGTCTACAGAATGAGGTGTGGATTGGGGAGGCCAGGGGGTGGGGAGGCCAAGGCAAATATTTTTTGGTGGTAGCTGTTGGCAGTGCAGGTTCTCCTAAATTTTGAATTTTAAGCCTTATGGTGTGGGCATGCCCATGTTAATATGTTATTAACTGCTGTAGTTTGCAAGGTTTTCTTGTAACAGAACCTAAGCGACTTATTGCTATTTACAAGACCCATTATATAAACATGCAAAATTCAGCCGAGTCGGCTAGGGTAATCATTTTGCTCATGGAAAATGAAGTCTCTGTAATTGTTTACTATCTTTGGAGTGGTCTCAATGATAAGAGTATCTAAGTTCCCTCCAATGAATAACTAGGCTGAATGCATATCATCTATGCTAGTTTTGGTAATATTGGAACTTGGAAGTTGATTTAAGTTTACCCTGTGCGCACCCAAAGGGTAGCGGCTGCGGGTTCCCTTGTCATTAAAAAAAAAAAAAAAATTTTTGAATAAAACTGTGTGGAATTTGTGTTTTAGCTCTAAATTGATGTTGTTTTCTCATTGGTAGTTTTAGACCGTCTCTTGTATTTTTTTTTGAATCAGGAATACCATATCTGGTAGATCGTTCTAATTTGCGTTTATTCTGATACTTCGAGGCCACAAATTATAGAAATTCCATGACAAATATACTAATTGACGGTTTAAAAAATGTCTTTTTATTTAAGCCTTGTATGTAATGTGAATCAACACAGGACTGTTTCCATTTTCCTGCATGAGTATTAACGATAATTTTTTTCTGTCACTAAGGTAGAGCAACTGCATAAGATATATAAACTATGTGGCTCGCCATCAGAGGAGTACTGGAAGAAGTCCAAGTTGCCGAATGCAACACTATTCAAGCCCCGAGAACCCTACAAACGATGCATTAGGGAGACTTTTAAAGATTTTCCTCAGTCTTCACTTCCACTGATTGATACACTACTTGCAATTGATCCAGCAGAGCGCAAGACGGCAACTGATGCATTACTAAGTGAAGTGAGTAGTTTTCTGTTTCTAGATTGTTTTATTATACTTAGTTGTCTTGTTCTCCTTCCACTAGCAATTACCTCTTGCGGATAGAAAATTATAGTGTGTTTTTCAAATGCTAATATCCTTGGTGTGATTAATTCTGTTTGCTGGGAGATTAGTATGTTTAAGAGCCTTATCATGGGATAGATACTAAAACATGTATATCAGTTACAGAAGAGGTACTTGCTATGAGTTCTTGAGTGGCAGAAGAAATTTCCTTAAGTTTTACCTGGTATGGCTGTACCAAAGTTATGCTTTCTGTGAGATATAAACTAGTTTAGATGAGTTTGGGTTCCATCAGTGTGCTTTTTAAATTCTGAGGTCCTGTAGCTTGAAGTTGTTGGTGTAAAAGAGAGATTGTTACATGAGCTGGGTTTACCCTGTGCGCACCCGAAGGGCAGCGGGTTCCCATGTCATAAAAAAAGAAAAAGAAAAAAAGAGAGATTGTCAATAGCCTCATATTTTATTACAAAATTCTTTCCATATAATTTTGGTTTGGGAATAAGACTACTCTGTCTCTGCAGTTCTATTAGTCGTTTGGCAGCCCTTGGCAGATTTAGTTGCTGTGGTGTTTTAAGTTTGGGTTCACTGGTGCAAACTTTTAGCAATTGATCAGTGGTTTGGGATTATTTAGTGATTAATCTGGCTTATCTTTGCCCCATGTTTTTTAGTTAAGGTTCTCGCTGGTGAAAGTAACTCAATAATGTTGCGCACCCGAAGGGTAGCGGCTGCGGGTTCCCATGTCAACAAAAAAAAAAAAAAAAAAAAAAAAAAAAAAAAAAAAGAAAGGTAAATGAATGCCTGCAGTGAGTAATTAACACTTTGCTGATGCAGACTATTGACTATCCAAAGAAAAGAACAATCATCATTACTCCCTTTATCCTAAAATGATTTCACTATTTGCCTGCAAAGGTTAATAGCTTAGTGAATCACTGGCATTTCAAAATGTATTCTACCCTTGAGATATGAGGTAAATTTCGATTTATACTGCTGCTCATGTAGTTTCTGAATAGCTAGGTTTAATGTTGAAATATAATTATTAATGAAATACTTTACTTGATCAAAAAAATGTTAAAATATAATTATTGTGGTCAGGTTTGTAGCTTGTTTGGCCAAGCTTCTTTGAAGCTAAAAGCACTTGTATCAAAATACACACTAGTCCGTGTTGGAAATTTCAGGTGTTTTGGAAATTGTATTTGCCCTTGTCATTAAAAAATTGGTCTCGTACTTTCTCTTGCCATTGACAGAGCTCTGGTGCGAAATGGGTGGACTCCACGTGTCCAAATAGTAAAATTACACTCAATTGGAGCTTACTTAAGGGTTAAAATTACAATCCGGTTGAAGCTTCGTTAGGGGTCAAGGGATCAAATGGAGCTTAATTCTAATGCCATGGGTAATGCCATTAAAATTACCCTTGGTACATTGTTTTATTTATTTTTTAACTTGACACTCACTAATGCTTTTTGCCTTTTCTGGAAAGATTGGTCAAGCACAATTCCTTTATTGAATATTGAAGATAACACTTCTCAAATGAATTGGCTAACACAAATTGCTACTCACCGAAGTTACTTTTGTGTAAAGCTGTTTTGACAAAAAGTGCTTCTCAAACTAATCAGTCAATGGAAGCTTGGCCGGATGAGCTCTTAGTTCCATAATTGGTCAAATTGACCCTTAATATGCAAAAGAGCCAAACAAATTTGGGTGAAGGAGTACGATTGTACTTTGTTTGAAAATCCTTAATGTTCATGGGTAATGCAAGAAATATTAATTCTTTTGGTTTCTTTGACATAGAGGAGCGGGACAAGTATGACGTCAAAATAGTTTAGCTTAAAGGAGGAATGGAAATAAAATTTATGAGCTATTTAACTACTTTTCCTACTGTCATGCTTTTTATGGGTGCAGCACTGCCTCAAATTCTTTTTTTCAGGTGTTCTTGTATAGCGTGTGTTATTTTGTGCTATTCTGTGTCTTTCTTACCTGAACATCTCATTTTGAGTGAAGTGTTTCACTTGTATTCTTACGATGTTGCCTTCTTCTATGGTTAATAAAGTTCAATTTCTGCAGTTTTTCAATACAGAGCCATATGCTTGTGATCCCTCTAGTCTTCCACAGTATCCTCCGACCAAAGAAATGGATGCCAAACGGCGGGATGATGAAGCTAGACGGTCAGCACTTTTTTACTATTGTGTAGTGTGAACCAAGCATCTGGTTGAGTTCCTCACTTTTTTACTGTCTTTTATTCCTTCTATCACGTTTTATTTCCTACTAACTTCTGATAAACACTTTACCTCGAACAAACTAGTAGCATCTAGCGGCATTTTTACTTGATTAATGATTCTTGAAAGCATTTGGTGGCGTTTGTTTGAAATTTGCAATAACTGAATATCAGTTTTCTAAACTCAGCTTTGAGTTTTTGCAACTCTCTATGTTTTCCAAAAAACAAGGACTTGCCTTTTTGAAGATTGCGGAACTCAGTTTTTCAAATCCTTCAAAAACTCAAAGATCCTAGTTTGAGTTTTTGAAAGATTTGGAAAACTGAGTTTGAAAATCTTAGAAAAAGAAGAACTACTGATTTGCAAAAATTTCTCAAACAAACATTTTTTCACTTAAAAACTGAGTTTGCAATATCTCGATCAAACAACACCTTAGAAATTTGAAAATTTGATAGCCAACAATTTTTGAGGTTCTCGAAAAGAAAATATTTAGAAGTGAAATATTATAGTGACTTTACTGTGGGAACCTCCCATGATTTAGAAATTTAAGTATGCAAATTTAGTAGTAGAATTTATCTTATCATTGTCAAAAAATTGTAGTAGTAAAATTCGTACGATTGTTTTTCTTTGATGAGTAGAAATGTAGAATCTACAAGTGTTCTAGGGTCTTTATGCTGGCTTTGGATCCTCTCTTAGACTATATTTTACATTAATATGCACATAACACTTGTCCTTCATGGGGTCCTTTTTTTGGCAAGAAATTCCTTTGCCCTTATCTCTGCTTAATTTTGAAATAAAAGAAGAAACAAATAGGAGAGCAAAGAACTCAATTACAAGGACTTCGAGTTGTTGAGGCACCATTGGTTAGTAAGGGAAATAAAAGCTTCATTCAGTTTTTGCCCCTCTCTATCAGTGTTATCAAAAGCGAAAAGCGCAAAAAAGCTCTAAGGTCAGCTGGGGCTTTAAGCGCAAAGCGCAAATAAAGCGTGGGCTTTAGTGAAAAAAGGCGCAATGGTGCAACTATACAAATATATATGTGTTTAGTCCAAGACTAATAATAATAAGCATGAATAACAAATATATGGACAAAGAAATTGTAAAAACATTACGATAAAGTGAAATATCAATTATCTAGTGTCATCTCTTCAAGAAAGGCTCATTGCAAGGAAAAGTATGTCTTCAAGCCTTGATGATGACACTGAAGCGCACATAAAGCGAGGCGAAGTGCTCAACATGTTTTGAGCCTCGCTTCAGGGCTTTGACAACACTGCTCTCTATCTAACATTCCATTCAAGTTCTGTTTTGTGTCACTTAAGTTATGCTCAAGTGTCCATGAACTAACATCCAAACGAATATGGGAGAACGGAAAGAGAAAAACATAGGGTTAGTTACGAATCAAAAAGATAAAAATCATGAAACATTAAGGAAAAAAAAGAAAAAGAAAAGAGATAAAATTCATGATAAGATGATCCAAGGAGATTAATTACCAATAGAAATATGATGTAAAGGACTTGGATTACGGGCGTCAAATGTCATGATTATATGTGTTATATTTAATGTTACGTTAGATGCAATAGAAGATTTGAATTCATACATGCATGGTAACATAAAACGTCACAGAGGATCTGGAATCATCTATTTTAACAAGTTATACTCCCTTTTTGACAAGTAATAGTTTAGCTCAAGTAATAGCTGCTCATTTCAATCTCATCATGCAGGCTAAGAGCGGCTAATAAAGCTCAAGGAGATGGTGCTAAGAGAGTACGCCATCGTGAACGGGCCCGTGCAGGCCCTGCTCCAGATGCCAATGCAGAGAATCAAGCTAATATTGATGTATGCCCTTGTGACAAGTCTCCTGCTTTTTTGTGGTTATGTTATAGTTGAAGCTTCTTATTTTTATTTGTCTTTTTTACTATGCCGCATAGTATTTCTTAATCACTCGTCTTGTTCTTTAGTGTCACCAAGAAAATTAAAGTTTGAACAAAGTTTTCATCAACTGTCAATTAAACAAAATTAAGGATGTAAAAGGTGGGAGATATGAGTTGCCAGTCTAAAGTAGATCAAGAGCATCGCATCAGCTCTTTCTGTTATGCTTCCTGAGAGACTTGTTTGAAGTCTTTGTCCTATTTGTGCTTTGTACTTTCCAACTTTCAGGCTTGGCACTTTTCAATGGCATGTAGGCTTTTTTCTTAATTTGGTAATTTTTCTTGGGGGCCAAGTTTCAGTGGTCTATAATCCTTCATACAATGTTTTATATTCTCTATGTACATGACGACTACTGCATAGCTTGTATCAGTTGCTCCGTTTGATTTTCTTCAACTGGTATTCTGCCAATTTGTTTACCTTGCAGCGGCGGCGCCTAATCACACATGCAAATGCAAAGAGCAAGAGTGAGAAGTTTCCCCCACCACACCAGGATGGAGGACTTGGTGTTCCCTTGGGTGCTTCACATCACATTGATCCGTCTCTTGTCCCTCCTGATGTGCCATTCAGTTCAACCTCATTCACATATTCAAAAGAACCTGTACAGAATTGGTCAGGTCCTCTAGTTGAGCCTGCATCAGCTGGTGGAAGGCGGAAGAAGCATACTGCGGGTGATGCCAAAAAGCATTCGACAAAGAAAAGATGAGAAGCAACAGCATTTTGGGTAGCAGCAGCAGAGCGAGCTTCAGACGAGTGTTTCTATGGCCTATTCTGGAAATAACATAAAAGTGGGGCTGGCCATGGCAACACTTTGAAGCATTTTGTGATTGTGCACCTTGCGGGGAAATGGTTTATAGTATGTCCAAAGCTGAAGCATTGTTTTCCTTTTTCATTTTCAAAATATATAGAAGCATCCTTCTGGTTTTTGACTTCTCAATTTGTTGTGGTGGCGAGAAGCTCCCCTGTTACGTGTATATTAGTACTTCCAGAGTTGATTCTTTGTGATGGTATGTTTTACTTTTGCAGTTAGTGGAAAATTTTACATCTATATTTGACTGGTGTAAACGCATATCTCCTATACCCTAATCCTCGACATTCTGTAAAATTCTCCATGTTCATTGATGGTTGAAAAAGGGAAACTCCTATTATACAGTTCTCAGCGTTTAGTGGGGAGATCGATTTATTATCCATTACAAATATTCGGTTAGTATGTGACCCTTTGCGCATGAGATGGGTAACGTATAACACATGTGATCCTTGTAAGGTTATTTTCGCCATAGATACCATTTTCTCAGAACTTTTGGTAATGTTGGTTCTGTGCCTTACAAACTAGAGTTGATAGGGAGGCGAAAAGAGGAAGTTTTTTGTGAGATTCCAAAAGTATGCAAACCATATATGTGAAATGTTATTGATGTGTTCTAGTTTAACTGGGATAACGGAAGGTCTGGAAGACAACGTTAACTTAAATCAAGCATTTCTGAGATGCAATTTGTGCATTTGTGAAAACAATTGGTAAATCACATTTATAATGCAACTTCAAAATTATATTTCTGAAATTTACTTTAGAAATCGAGGAATATGACAAGTGATCATTCATATATTTTGAGTTAAACTTGTGGGATTGACACCTAGCTGTTTTTGTTATATTACCTATCCAAGTTAAACAGACAATCCAAATGTGTCAAGTATACACAATTAGACCTCTCTATAAAAACAATCACTATAACATCATGTTTTATGTGGAACCGATCTTTATAATAGCATTTCGCTATAGAAAGCAAAATTTATCGGAACAAAGAGAGGTTTGACGGTATACGTACACTAATACAATTTATAAAGGGATAAGGGTCATAAGTCCAAACACTCTAAACTTTGAGGGGCAAAGTGGAAGTCCCACAACTTCCAAGAACTTTTACAAAACTTTATCTGGCAGTTAGCTGCTCCCTCCTCTTCAAGATTTTGCGTAAACTACAAGATAAACCCTTGTGAAAAAATGGACACCCAGTTCTTGGATAACCATAAACCCTCAACAAAACACAGAGAACTAAACACAACTACACTCCAAACTTAGCTTACCAATTTCCACTCCCTTTTACTATGCTTAGCGCCTTTCTTCTTTCATGGCTGCCATTATCCACAGCCCCAACAACTCTATCCCTATATCCCTTCTACCTGTTCAACCCTTTAACCTTCATTCACTTTTTAGCTGCAATTTAAGCCTAACAACTACCAAGAAAACCAAATATAAGCATCATAAACCCTCTTTGTTTCTCCAAAACCCTTCAAAATCTCATTTTATTCAACCCCTTTTAACCCCTCAGCAATTTAAAGACTCTAATGTATCAGTAGATTCTGAAACTAATAGGATTGATTATGCCAATTTGCTTAGAATTTCTGTTAGGTGTGGTGATGTCGAGCTTACTAAGATAATTCATTCTTCAATTCTTAAACTTGAAGAAGAGGATGTTTATTTGAAAAATGCTTTAATTGCAGCTTATGTCAAATTGGGTCACTTGAATCTTGCTGAGAGAGTTTTTGATTTGCTTTTGAGCCCTGATGTTGTGTCATACACTGCGATTATATCGGCTTTTGCTAAGTCGAATTGTCAAAGAGAAGCCTTTGAGCTGTTTCTTGAAATGAGGGAGTTAGGTATTGAACCAAATGAATTTACATATGTTGCTATTTTGACTGCTTGTATTCGTTCATTGAATCTTGAGTTGGGTTGTCAAATACATGGTCTTGTTATCAGATTAGGTTATTCGAGTTATACTTATGTTGTCAATGCGCTTATGGGGTTGTACAGTAAGTGTGGTTTATTGGAGTTTGTTGTTCTCTTGTTTAATGATATGCCACAAAAGGACATTGTTTCGTGGAACACTGTGATTGCGTGTATGGTTGAGGAGTCTATGTATGATAGAGCATTTGAAATGTATCGTGAGTTGAGGAGAAATGAATGCTTGATAGCTGATCATTTCACTGTTTCAACTCTTTTGGCTGCATCTTCTCGCTGTTTGGCAGTGAGAGAAGGCCAAGAACTTCACAGGCATGCTCTTAAAAGTGGATTACATGGTAATTTGAGTGTGAATAATGCACTTATAGGGTTTTACACCAAGTGTGGAACCTTGAAAAATGTAGTGGATGTGTTTGAGAGGATGCCTGTGAAGGATGTATTTAGTTGGACTGAAATGGTTGTGGCATATATGGAATTTGGACATGTTGATTTGGCGATGGAGATTTTTAACAGCATGCCTGACAGGAATTCTGTTTCTTATAATGCCCTTTTGGCTGGATTTATTCAAAATAATGAAGGGTTTAAGGCACTGGCATTATTTTGTAGAATGTTGGAGGGAAGAATGGAGTTGGATGATTTTACATTGACCAGTGTTCTTAATGCTTGTGGATCGATGACCAACAGGAAGGTAAGCGAACAGATTCATGCGTTTATCCTCAAGCTTGGTTTAAAATCAAATGATTGTATTGACTCAGCGTTGGTCGACATGTGCACACAGTGTGGGAGAATGGATGATGCCAAAAAGATATTTCATGAGCTGCCACTGGACCATGATAATTCAATTGCATTGACATCAATCATAAGTGCATATGCTAGAAATGGGCAGCCAGAAGAAGCTATTTCTCTGTTCGTAGTCGGACATTCAGAGGAATCACTAGTTGTTGATGAAGTTGCATTAGCCACTATTCTTGGTGTGTGTGGAACATTAGGGATTCAAAAGTTTGGGGAACAAATCCATTGCTATGCCTGGAAACATGGTTTAATGTCTGATACCGGTGTGGGGAATGCCACGATCAGCATGTACTCTAAGTGTGGTGAAATGCGAAGTGCAATTAACACCTTTGAGGCTATGCCTACACATGATTTAGTATCATGGAATGGTCTGCTGACTTGCTTTGTCCTTCGTAGGCAGGGGGATGGGGCATTGGATACGTGGACGAAGATGGAGAAATTACGAGTAAAACCCGATTCGATTACCTGTCTCCTTGTGATATCAGCTTACAGACACACTTCCAGAAATTTAGTGGATGGTTGCCAAAAGTTCTTTTCCTCGATGCAATCCTCATATAACGTAAACCCCACCTCGGAGCATTATGCAGGTTTTGTGGGTGTCTTAGGCTATTGGGATCTGCTTGAAGAAGCAGAAAAGATAATTAGTGCAATGCCATTTGAACCCAAAGCTTCTGTTTGGCATGCTTTGCTTGAGGGTTGTAGGATACATGCGAATGCTATCATTGGTAAAAGGGTCATGAAGAATATACTTTCTATTGTCCCGCAGGATCCTTCTACGTTCATACTAAAGTCAAATCTTTACTCAGCATCTGGAAGATGGCAGTGTTCAGAAGTTGTTAGGGCGGAAATGAGGGAGAAGGGTCTTCGAAAAATACCAGCACGCAGTTGGATTATATTTGGCGACAAGGTTCACTCCTTTTTTGCTAGAGACAAATTGCATTCACAGTCAAAAGACATATACAGTGGCTTACAAATACTTATTATGGAGTGTCTGAAAGCTGGATATGTACCTGATACAAGTTTTGTACTTCATGAAGTGGAGGAGCATCAGAAGAAAGACTTCTTGTTCTACCACAGTGCAAAACTAGCTGTAACCTTTGGTCTTCTTATGACGAGACCCGGAAGACCCGTTCGCGTTATGAAGAATGTGCTTCTCTGTGGTGACTGCCATACATTCTTCAAATATGTTTCCGTTGTCACCAAAAGAGATATACATGTAAGAGATGCTTCAGGTTTTCATCATTTTGTAAATGGTAAATGCTCGTGCAGGGATAATTGGTGCTGAAAAAGGAGATATTTTGATAATTCTAGGTGTAGCTTTGATTGTTGATTTCAAGTTTTTTTGTTGCTAAGATTTTTAAATCTGTTGTTAGATATACAACAATAAGAATGTATTTACACCATGTAAAGAATTTTGATCAATCAGTTTAACAAAAATACTTTTCTGTCTATGAAGTTTGAGAAAAGCATACAACTTTCCATCTTCCTCTCTGACTTTCATTATATTCTTGCTTTTGAATGGTAAGACATTTCTTTTGGTAAGTAAGATAATTCATTGATTATACTACCAAGAGGTGCTGAAAATTTATGTACAATTACAATGATTTAGCTCCCGTCATCCAGCCAGGATCAGAGTCCTATATATCTAAAGTCGATCCTAGATCCTTTACATACTTCCATTTACACCAGAAACTCAAAAACTGAAGACATCTTGATTTAGACAAAAAAGTCGCAGTTGGTTTGCCCTCAAAATATGTGTGATTTTTCTCCAGCCAAACTGTCCATAGTATAGGTAATTGTACTCTCTTCCACAGGATTCTGAGCTTCTTTCTTATTCTCTGTCCTCGGCTGTGTAGATTTTCTTATGAAGTACCTGACAATCTGACATCGCCCGCTACAAAAAGGGTGAGGAAGAGAATCCAAATCTGCCATGCTTTTGTGCATTGAAGTTAAAGATGGCTGGCAGATTCAGGAGCTTGCTCATACATGTAGCTCTTGTTGCGAATCAAGAATACTCCTCTGTATACTATCTTGGGTCAACCATGACTCTGTACTGCCTATGCATCCAAAACAAAGCAAATTAGCTCCTATCTTCCATAGCATCTTCCAATGCCATTTTCCTCTTCTACTATCTTCTTTATTCATGATGGGGGTGTTTGCGTCAATTTGTGTGCACCTCAACTATTCCACTTGATACTTGTTAGTTTTTACCTCTCACTAGCATAGGTATCGGGTGCCCCTCAAGGCTTATGCAAATGAGAGGAAATCCCCTAGTTTTTTTTTTCCGTCCTATGTTGGAATTTGAAACTTTTTTATTTTATTTAATTAAATATCCATCTCCATGAGACTGGATATCATATATTGCATCAAAAATAAGATTACGAAACAGAGTGACTAGAGTTCCCTGCACCTTCGACAAATGGAACAGGCTCGATTCATCCACGTAGAAGGATTTCCAATAAGCTTACAAAAAAGAAGGATTTCCAATAAGCTTACAAAAAATTTCTATCTCTGATCTCCAAGGTTTTCTTTTCTAATGTTTGACTTCATAAATGTCCTGTTGCAGCATGACTTTACTTGTATACTATCCATCTTTCTCAGCATTCCAATGAAGAGTATCCCCCTCTGAAGATGGGATTGTTTGTTGACTGAACCTCCCAAATAGCTGAGCTGTTCTAGAACATCCTTTTGAAATTCAAATGCCAGCCTTTATGATTTCTGCTTTCTGCAATTGTAGCTTCTTATGTGTGGCCAGTCTATACAGGTTAGGGAACTCATCCTTTAGTATGATCTGCTCAATCCATGGGTCTTGACATATTCCTGCTTATCTTCTATTTCTAAATTTACATTTCTCCATATCATGGAATTCTTTCCAAAGTTCACTTTAGGTCAGCTGATTAAAAGTAACAGATAGGTATTAAGTGCTGATTTTTTTTTTGTACTTTACATGTCTGGATAAAAATGTTGAAACTGATAATAAGCAACTTGTGTGTTTAAAAAGTGATGATAAGCACCTTTTATATTGTGACTTGAATGCCCTTAAATTTAATTACAAAAAAATATAAATTTAAAGGTATTTTTACAATGAAAAGGTCAATGACGGAAATAAAACGGAGGGAGTTAGGGGTTTTGTTCCGGAAGAATGAGATTTCGAATTGCGAAAAAAAGAAGAAGAGATAATGAAAGAATTGGTCAAACTAAAAATGCGTAGGCTTACAAGAAAAAGAAGGCAGTTGGGCTAGTAAGGAAAGAGAGCTTAGGTTTTGTAAGCATAAATTCTGATTAGGATAATATCAGAAACCTCCCCTTCGATTCGTAATACTAACCTTCCTTATTATTTACAATATTACATTAGCTGCCTTATTTTGATTTTTTTCATAGCATAAGATCTAGTCTTCATAAAAGTTATAGTATCCATTTAACAATACGACAAGAGAGTTGTCTCATTTATTGTTTGACACAATCAACATGAGCTAAGAGACAACTAGAATAGCGCGATACTTGTTTGAATTACTGTATGACCGATGGGACTTGGATTGTTTCTCTTTTACATTAGTTCTTTCAACTTGTAAATTCAAATTTCGAGTTCTACCATATGATATTTTGGTACATGTTTACCTTGGCTTCCCTGCTTGAAAAACTAGAACAAATTTCTATTAAATGCTTAATCTTCACGTGTGAAAGATGCTTCTAGGAGATTCGGGGTGTACATTTGCTGTGGAGGAAAACATTTCTTGGAAAATGTTATTCAGTTATTCCATATTTATTTGGTCAATTTTTTTGGAACGGAAAAGGGCCAAATATACCCTTGTACTATCGGAAAAGGGCCAAATATATCCCTCGTTATACTTTGGATCCAAATATACCTCTACAGTTATACTTTGGACACAAATATACCCCTCTATCGTTAAAATTGACTAAGGTGGAATCCAATCCCACATGACATTAATATTTTAATAAAATAAATACCATGTGGCATGCCACATCGCTAATCAAACCCAATTACCTCCACCCCTCTCCTTCCATCTCATCTTTCACCATTAGCACCTCTCCCTCCACCACTGCTACACAATTATGCCACCACCAAGGCAGAAGAAATTATAATGATTCAATTGACTTTTCCTAAATCATTTTCTTTAGTGTTGGATGATAAATATATGAGTTATTTTCACAGCTCCCTTTGGTTTCCTCTTATTTTCCTCCTCTGATGTATTATCATGCCCAGTAAAAAAAACTCAAACTTCCAGTTGTTCTCTTAATTTCGTCAGATGGGTTCCGCTTCGGATATCAATACAAGACAGACATATCCCAAATATAAATAGATTGATTAGGAATGGGCGGAAGGCCAACTGTGTTTAATTCCTGTGATCCCAACATTGACTTTTCCCAATCACTAGGCTACTGACTTTCAGTTTTTTCTCCAATCCTTCTTACTTAGTTAATTTGAAGCATTCATAACTATATTTATTAAGAGAAAAAAGAAAATTTGAAGCATTATAATTTCTTCTACCTTTCGAGTTAGTAAAATGGTGGTGGCATAATGGTGTAGCAGTGGTGGAGGTAATTGGGTCTAATTAGTGATGTGGCATGCCACATGGCATTTATTTTATTAAATTATTAATGCCATGTGGGATTGGGTTTCACCTTAGTCAATTTTAACGGTGAAAGGGTATATTTGTACTCAAAGTATAACTGTAGGGGTATATTTGGACCCAAAGTATAATGAGGGGTATATTTGGCCCTTTTCCAATAGTACAAGGGTATATTTGGCCTTTTTCCAATTTTGGAAACCATTCTCTAGGAAAATAAGCTATTTAAAAATGAGAAATGACTTCTCCTGTGGAAGTAGATCGAGAAAATAAGTTCCTTAAGTAACATTCCTTACTAATTGTCTCCTCCACACCCTAACACACACCACCCACCCCCCACTCCGATCCCTAGTCCCACCCCATCCCTACCCACCTTCATAATATTTGCCTAGATCATATATAAGTGTACTTGTGTAAATATTTTCTGTATACTTATCAAACTCCAAAAAATAAGTAAGAAAATAACTTATTTTGAGGTAAACATTCATTTTCCTTCATACAAAACACACCCTCAAGGTGTGTTCGGTATGGAGGAAAATGTTTTCCTGGAAAATGTGTTCTTGGAAAATAAGTAAATTTCTACTTATTTTCTCATGTTCCGTTTAGGTAGCGGAAAATAAATGAATTTTTTACTTATTTTCTCATGTTCATTTGGTTGGTAGAAAATATTTTGAGGAAAATACCCACCCAAGCCCCACAACTTCACCCCAACCCCACCACCCCATACCACACCAACCCCCCACCTCCACCCCACTCCCCCACCCCCAATTTTTTTTTTTGAAGTTTTTAATTTTTTTTTGGGATTTTCTAAACCACCACATCCCCCCACCCCCCCACACACACAACCACGCACCCCCCACCCCCATTTTTTTAAATTTTTTTTCTAAACCATCACATTCCTCCCTCGGCGTGTGACCCATACCACACCAACCCCCACACCCAGCCCCCCACCCCCAATTGAAGTTTTAAATTTTCTTTTCTGGATTTTCTACCCCCCAAAAAAAAAAATTGTTAAAAAATGTTTTAAAAGTTACTTTTTTTCGGATTTTTACACCACCCAGCCCCTTCAATAACCACACAAACTTTCAATTTTTATAATTTTTTAATAAAGGTAAAATTAAATAGGAAGTAGAAAATTCGGGGGGGGGGGGGTGTAGGGGGTGCGTGATGGGGTGGGTGTAGAGAATCAAAAAAGAAAACTTAAAATAAATAATAATTTTTTTGGAGGGGGTGATGGGGTGTCGGGGGTGGGGGGTTGGGCGGGGGGTGAAAAAAAAAAAAGAAATTTTTAAAACTCTTTTTTTAAGAAAAAGTTTTTTTTTTTGGGGTGGGTGGGGGTGGTGCGGGGTGGGTTGAGTGGGGAGTGGTGGTGCGCAGGGGGAGGGATGTGGTGGTGTAGAAACCCAAAAGAATTTTTTTCTTGAAAAAAAAAAATAAAATTTGGGGGTGGGGGGGGTTGGTGGTGGGGTGCGGGTTGGTGATAAGGTGTGGTGTGGGAGGAGTGGTGCATGGGTTGTGGGAGTGGTTGGGGGGTGGGGTGGTGCATGGTTGCGGGAGTGGTTGGGGTTTGGTAGTTAGGGGTGGGGGGAGTGGTTGGGGGAGGGTTGGGTGGTTGGTGGAATGCATTGTTGATTTGTTTTCCCTACTTTTATTAGGAAGTCATTTTCCCCATTTTTAAGGAACTTATTTTCCTAAATAAAATGTTTTCCATAATTTTTGACCAAACGAACATGAGAAAATTGAAAAAAATTTCCGGAAATTTTTTTCCTCCATATTGAACATACCCTCAGTGTACAATACTTTTCTGAGCATTCAACTTTCTAATTTTATTTTTTTCCAACTACCACAGCGCATGAATTTGACCATAAGCCAGGGTCTACTGCTCTGACATTTCCTTCTCTATCTTTTTTTTTGTTTTTTTTTTCTTCTTTGAAATATATGTATTCCACCTTGAGAAACCATTACACGGACAAATACATTGAACTAACATCAAGAAATGTAAAGGAAATAAAATTAATGAATGATAATGTTCTTCTAGTACTATTGCATCTCCAAAAAAGAAAATAAGAAATGTATTTACATGCCTTATTAGGAGACTGATTTTTTGCATTGAAAAATTTACAACCACATCCTATGTCATTCCTAAAAAAGTAGGAATCTAGTAGTTCAGTTGGTTGACTACATGAACTTTCACCTTATTGGTGAGGGTTTGAATCCCCACGTTGTAATCCCCTTCCCTATTTCTCTTTCCCCTATCCACTATGTAATAAAAAATAATTAAAAAAAAATGTATTTCCTAAAAAAGAAAGGCCACCTGCCATTACATACCTTTCGGCTGCCCTAATTAATTGCCCCATAATATTGCTTGACCTATAATTGGAATACATTGTCAATGGCCGGCCAACTTTCTGCCTAGCTTATACAGAACCATCACCATCCCATGCAAATTTGTGTCAAATATATACCAGCTGATTTGAACATTCTAGTCAAAACCAATCCTATTATAGCTATTGTCTTCTCCATTAGTATTGTTCTCGTCCTCAGAAATGCCCCTATTTGCCGACTTTTACAACAAATTTTATTTATTCTTTGCTGCTTTACGTCGTAACCCCAGTTGGAATAATCACTAGCGTTATGGTCTTCCCGGCCCCAATGGTATGCAACTTTTCCATCATAACTTAAATATACTCAACCGACAGATCTAGAAAGAGCTAGTGGCTGTGAAGAGTCATTTCTAACATATATAGCACATGGTGAGCCCTCCTCCATCACGACAATTTAACAGTTGGAGTTTAATTTGGTAAATCTTCCACCAAGAAAATAAGTGGTGAGTGTTTACCCTGTGACAAGAATTGTGGGTCAACAGGACCTACATGTAAATTTTTTGTAATATCGGGAGATACATGAAGTTAGCATTCACTTAGTTGAGGTGTCTAAGTGAAAGATCTTTGCCAACTACATTTGTCTCCCAATGAGTTCAGCCTTAATTAAATATTGATGAGTTGAGCTTTTTAGTGTTTATTATATGATGATGATGGAAGATAATAGATATCCAATAAAATAATTAAGGTGCGCTCAAACTAGCGTCACCACTATATTAGTTTAAAAAAATTGAATTAATGTCGGCTAATGTGTGTTCTAACGGTTGATTGGAGGGTTGTGGATCATAGCCAAGTGACCATAAGGTTCATTGGGTGAGGGGCGGAGCTAGCTTGAAGGAAGGGGATTTAATTCTTGAAAAATTATACTGTGCAAAATTGCAAATAGAGTAAAAATCAATTTCTTTTGGTTATATATAATCTATTTAATTTCCTTGACATAAGGAATTTTTTGGTAAACTAGTGAACAGAGTTGAAAAGTTGCTTGGTTAAATGTAAGTTTTAGGTGTGACATTTTTGAATTCCCGCCTGACCAAAAACAGTATTTTGGTTGGGAATATGTTACTTGATACTCATCTTATTATTAAGCTAAAGTGATTCTAGATCCGAAAAATAAAAGAAAACCCATCCGCATGCGGGAGTGCGTTTCGAAGATTTGATTCTTTTTGAGGACCAAGCACATAAAGCATATTAAAATTCATATTAATAATAAATGATAATCAAATTAAAATATAAAACTTTTGTTTATTCTGATGTCATGTGAAATATGTGACAATCTTATTTACAAAGTTAAATAATTAGAAAGAGTGCGCCTACATTTTATTTAATGACTATATCTTCAATAATATTTGGGACCTGAGACACCAACACTTTTTATTGATCACGTCTTCCCATCTGTTTTAGCGCCTTGAAAGAGTTACCTGATAATCATTCTTTGGTGGGAGGTGGCAAGATATATATCTGTGAAATTAATCTAGGTCTTCATGTTGACTCGGAACGATTATATATATAAAAAAAAGAAAATACCAACACCACCTTGTACGCTTTTATCGCATGGCGTCGACGATCATGAGACCCCCAATCGGCCAATCATAATGATTATTATGTATTAATAATAGCAATTTATTCAACTGTAATATCCAAATAGCTATTTGACTTTAGGTACATTCCAATTTATTAAACTGTACTAATATATAGTAATGCTTGCAACTTATTTGGAACTCTAAAACTCAAAATCTGAATAGAAGCGGACCTAAGATTTTGAGTTTATGGATTCTAGAAAATTTAAAGGTTTTTTAAGTAAATTTTTGAATACAAATATAATTTTTGAGCCAAAACTATTGGATTCTGCCAAACTCGTAAGCAAAACTACAATAGACTTATTTTTATGATTGGCGTTATTTCATCAAAACATCACTTGCCATAAGTGCTTAAGCTCTCACAAACTCCTTCACAACAAGTGCCAATTCCTTTAACTTCATGTCGTCAAGAAACTCACAGCCATGAAAGCCTCCTTCACTAAAACTATCCACAACTTGCACACCTTTTTCCTTCAACATCTTTGAAATCTCAATTTGTCGATCGATCAAAGGATCGCCATCACAGCCAATCACCAAAATCTTCAAACCTTGTAATTTCACTTGATCAAACAAATTTCCATTTGATCTAATCTCCACCATCGGATTACAATATGGATGATCACGATCGCTTCCTATAGGCAACGCTAACTCCCACATAATATCACTCACATTTAGTGACAACATCTTATCACAAGCTAATCTTAATTCTGATTTTGTCCTTTCATTCCCACCAAAAAAAGCATGATGTAAAAGTAACCCTTTGATTTCTAAAGGCTTAAGGTATTCACCACCTCCAGCGACACGTAAACCTACGTGGTAAGTAATGTTGCCACCAGCACTAGTGCCCGTGAGAAAACACTTAGAAAAATCAGCATATTTTGTTAGCAACTCATCAGAGGTGTTCTTGATCCAATGCAACGATTCCATGCAATCATCGTAAGCTGCTGGAAGTCGATTTTCAGGTGCGTATCGATAATCGACGGACACGATTATTGCTGGAATTTCAGCCACGAGTGTTGCGTAAAAACTTTGTAAGATTGGTGTGTCTACATTAGCTGCCAGTACGAATCCTCCACCATGAAAATATACAATAAGAGGGAGTTTATTTTTCGAGTTTAGTACTTCACGAGGGATGATAATACGAGCCCATGTGTTCTTTGTGGCGTTAATGATGAGATCTTTAGTGAAGACGGAGGAATGATCAGAAGTAGTGGTGGCAAATGGACGAGTTGGTGAATTTTGTGGACGTGTGATAGAGCCGTCAGTGTTACGAATAATGCCTAAGTATCCATAAGGATCGACATTAGGATCAATTAGAGCAATTTGATCAGCCATAAATGGTAATTAAATTGGACAAGTTAGACTAGTGATGGAGAAGAGTGTTGGTGATGTATAAGAGAGCAATGTTGAGATATTTATAGCCTTACGTATAACCTTTTCAAATCATCAGTCGTAGAAGATTAAACAAAATACTAGTGAACATAGTAAAACCTCGTGGCATGTGAATAATGTCAAAGAAATTGACAAATATTTGAAGCATGAAGTGTCGAACCATTCAATTTTTAGTCGTATTTAGACAATTATTCCTTCATCTTTTTAAAATAAAACTTCAAATAAATGCTTCTAGAATTTTTTTGAAGTTGATACATATATTTCTTTTTTGGTTAAAGGACGTTAATATTAATAATTAAACTGGACCAATAAGTTATGCATTCTGGAGTCAGATTAATAGTATTAAATGCCAAAATATGCCTAAAAAAAGTAATTTCTAGTTTGTGCGCCCTATGTGTATCCAGGGCAAATAAAGGAGGAGCTGCTAAGTGAAACTACGTCACAAAAAAAGTTGTCTTTGCTCCTTCCTTCGCTAGTAGGTCCATAACCTTGTTTTGCTCCCTGAAGCTGTGACTAAGGGCTATGGCCCCAAGCTCCCACATTAGTAATTACCGTTGTTTAATAGATTGACAGGTTTGATGGTTACGGTTTGACATTCTTTTTATACATCAAGATTTGTTTTGTCTTATTTTTTACATTTTCTTTCTTTTTATTTTTATATAAAAGAAAATAAAAAATCACTAAAATGAAACAAAGTTTTATATTATAATATTTGAAGCTTTAGTTAATTTATGTTAGATTTTTCTTTTCATTTACCATATAAAATGTGAACAATAAGTAACAAAAGTGAAATATTTAACTGGCTCATTATTGACCATATAAAATCTAAAAAAATGAGGATCAAATTAATGCTAGGTAAAGGATTCAAACCATGACTACAAGGAATAATTTCCATCGGTTTGAAAATTCTTCAACACGTGAAAAGGAAAATCAACAAGCAACTAGTGTTGGTTTAATTTGGTTTGCTCTAATTGACAGTTCAGATACCCCAAAGTCATGTATATTTCGATCTAGGTTCACTGAAAGTTTGAAACTGTGTATATAATTTGAATTGATTGTTTGGCAAAGAGGTTAACTTAGCATAGTGTAAAATAATCTTTATACAATCATGTAATCTAAAAGATAATTAAAGATACATTTCATAAGAAGAGTCATTACTTTAGTAACCTAGAAAATAAGACAGATTGCTTAGTACAAAGTAAAAATCATTTATCTTTGTCAGTGTATATAAGTCAGATTCAATCACGTCGTTCCAAATTTCATGTTTTGAACTTTGTTCGTTCCAATTTGTCGTACCTTTTGTTGTTTGTAATGAGACTTCCTATAGTTGGTTTCCCGTATCAGCTCATGAGTTGCTTCATATTGGAATTTTATTTTCGTTTACTTTTCATTTTGCTGTTTCTTTGTTGATCTTTCTGCCTGATTTTTTCATTTCTATAAAGACATCCTAAAGTACGTAGTTAATCCTTGGTTCCAATTTGACTTCGGTTTTCACTTATTAAAAACAGCTATACGTACAATCGGGTATTCGTGTGAATTTTAAGTTTTGATTTCTCGATATTAGTTCAAATAAATAAAGTTATAACCCCTAAATCGTTTGGAATTATAGTTGTTGCCTTCTTGTCGTAATATAACCCATTTGTGTCTGTCATTTCTCGAGGGGCCAGGTACAGAGGTTTACAGCATTATTGGTTACACTCAACTAGTTTATGTAATGTTAAACCAATTTTTTTCCTCACAGGCTTAATATACACAAGAAACGTCTAAAGGACTCCTTTAATTTTTTGTACTTAACATGATCTAAGAGAATTAATTTTAGTCCAAAGTCCCATATAACTACAAGCTAGCAGGCCTGACCTGAGACCATGGATAGGCCAGTGGACTACCACTCACTTTTTAAAATTTTATTTCAGAATGAGTAATAAATTTGGCCAAACTACAGTAAATTTGGAAATTAGATTAAAGTAATTTGAAATCAATATTAAATGATCAAGTGGATGATTTCAAGTAGTGTAGTAACAAATTATGGTCTAAAACTATGGTCCTTCCCGAAAATGGACTTTGATATCCGTACTAACTTTGTCAAGTGAATGAGAGATCTATCCACTTATCCAGTTCCCAAAGCTGACTGAAAAACAAACGACTCAATATACCAAGCCATGATGAAATTGACATATAATAAACACAACTCTTCTCATTTCATATGCAATCACAAGTACATAGGCAAACTGTACGACGACATTAGCAAGTAATACTTACCACACCAGCATATTTTAATGCTTTTATTCAAACACAAACACTCAAGAAAACATCACCACACTCACAAAGAAGAAAGGAGGTGTATATGATGTTTTTGATTTCATTGCAGCATAAACCATCTTCCATAAAGCAAGCTAAATGTGAAATTTCCAAACATGTTGGCATTTCTCTATGGAACAAATGCACCATTGTACTTTTTCACAGCCTCTCTGCTATCAATTGTTCCTGAGTACTTCTTCTGTGCTGGGGACACTGGTTTTAAGTTAGCATACCTTTTCCTGGCCTCACTGCTATCAATGGTTGCATTTGGTGGGACGATTGCACCATAGCGCGGTTCCTGTGTATTCTCATATGGAGGTGGAAAATGCTCCCTGGCCTGGATTTTTTCAGGGTAATGGTCTTCCATTTGTGGACTGTATTGTTCCTTTGGTGGAGAAGTAGGGGTAGATGAAGGTTTCCAGCCTCGCGGTTCATGATCAGGGTAGCTTTGTTTCATTTCAGGTGTTGAATGTGATGTTGGTGGAGAGTGTGGTTGTTGCTTAGCAGCGGGGGAAAACAGAGACTTCCAACCTTTTGTCTTCTTGGGGTAACTTTCGTTATTTTGAGATTTTGGATCTGCAGTTGAAAAATGTGGTTGTTGAGTAGAACCAGGGGGAAAATGAGAGTTTACATCGTGTTTTGTCTCAGGGTATCTTTCTTTCCTTTGAGATGTCGGATTAGAAGTTGGTGAATGTGATTGTGGTGTATAAACAGGGGAAAATAGAGGCTTTGGGCCATGTGTGTTTTGCTTTCTTTCCATGTGGTAGCATATTTTCAGGGTAGCTTTCTTTCCTTTGAGGTGTTGGATTAGAAGTTGGTGAATGTGATTGTGGCGTATAAACAGGGGAAAACAAAGGCTTTGGTCCATGCGTTGTTTCAGGGTAGCTTTCTTTCCTTTGAGGTGTCGGGTTTGAAGTTGGTGAATGTGCTTGTTGTGAATAAACAGTGGGAAACAGAGGCTTTGGGCCATGCGTTGTTTCAGGGTAGCCTTCTTTCCTTTGAGGTATCGGACTTGAAGTTGGTGAATGTGGTTGTTGTGAATAAACAGGGGAAAACAAAGGTTTTGGGCCATGCGTTTTTTCAGGGTAACTTTCTTTCCTTTGAGGTATCGGGCTTGAAGTTGGTGAATGTGGTTGTTGTGAATAAACAGGGGAAAACAGAGTCTTCATTCCTTTTGTTGGTTCTGGGTAGCTCTCTTTCCTTTCGGATGTCGGATAATGGGTTGGTTGTGTAGAAACAGATGAAACCAGAGGCTTTCCACCCTGAGTTCTCTCAGGGTAACTTTCTTTTTTATGTGGAGTCGAGTAAGATGCTGGAAAATGTGAGTGTGGTGCATAAGTAGGAGAAGCCAGAGGTTTGTTACCTTCCGCAAGGATCTTCATGGCAGTGCCAATATCGTTTGTGGCCTGGCTAAGTGGAGGACTAGTTTTCTTGTAACCTCCATTGAATCTTGGCTTGCCATAATCATCTTGGTTGTTGCTATATGGACTTTTTACATAATCATCATCACCTCTCCTGCTGTCCCAATCCTCACGAGGCAATCTTGATCTTGGTGGTGAATCCCTTGTGTTGTTGACCCCATAGTCCTTGAAATGGCCAGCCTTGGGAGAACCTATGGAGTGAGTGAAGCTAGGATTTTCATAACCATCATTCTTGTACTTATATGGACTTGATCCGCGATTATCTTGAAGGTGCAACCCTTCAAACCTATCGCGAAGAGGGCTTCCACTTGACTTCTCCCAATCTTTGTCACTAAAATCGCGATGCTTACTGTACTTGGGAGAGTCGTGATCTTCATTTCTCCAACTAGGCTTATTAGTGCTCCACTTTGGAGAGCTCAAAAGAGGGGGATGAGTTGGTGGACTAGCTTCATTATGAATTTTATCAAAGAAGTCATGGACCTTCCTAGGACTATGATCGTCCCATTCTTCGTGCACATCGTACTTGTCTAGTAGACCATAACTACGACGAACTTTAACAGTTCTTTGAGCTCTCACCATATAGCCCTCAACGCCATGTTCGGTTGAGTAGGCAGTGATCACAGGATGACAGACATGATCAGGGTAGTCACTTACTGTTGTAATTGGCTTCCCCCTATCATCTGGGTATCTTTGCGCCCCCTTGTAGGTGTTAAAACCTCCACCGTTGCCATAACCAGCCATAAACTATTCTTAGACTAGAGATGGGAAAACTATATCCTTTTCTCTGTGTGCTTAGTTTAAAGCAAGCTAAAATTTCTCCTTATATAGAAAAGTATTTGCATATGGATCATTTCTCTTCTTTATTCTGTTTCTACTGTTTTAATCTTTGGATTCCCTTAGCTTTGTCCATAATGTGAAAGAACCAGATTCTTCATATACTTTGCCTGGCTATGAGGTTTTCATTTCCATTGATTTATCTTCATGAGAGGGCTAATAGGGCCAAGCAGGACAAAGGGAACAAAATATTTTTTGTGAGAATCGTAGGGTATAAGAGATAAATGTGAATATTTCACTCTTCAAGTAAAGGATAAGATTGCGATTTAAGCCTCCAAGAATTAGAACCAGCTACTAGATAAAGATACTTGTAATTGGAATAGATTCTCTTCTTTTACTTGAAGTAAACTTCAGTAAACCTCTCTTCCAGGGAATTTAACAACAGAAATTACTATTTTTTGCTTTGTTTTTGATGATGATTGTGTTTTCCTTTTTATCTCATTTTCTTTGGCACTACAAAAGGATAGATGAAAAAAAAACATTTTTATATTTTTGAAAATAATTAAACCACATCCTTAATTGCTTCTTTTCCTTTTAATCCCATTTTCTTTGGACAAGGAACATTTTTATATTTAGAAATAACTGAATTTTAAACTTTATAGCCACAAAAATCTTGTGGCATGCTTACACCATAAGTGCCAAAAGATTTTAATTCTTTTTTTCTTAAACGTCATGTCCAGTCAACCTACTTCATAAATTAAAACGGGCAATATGTATTTAAAAGAGAATCTAATGCAAACTTATCTGGATGAGCTAGACAATGAACCATAGAATTTGTATCCCTCAAATTCTTCAGTTAAATGCACCAACTTCAGCTCCAAACAACTTGTGATAACCAACAAATAGGTCTGGAATCCGAATATTATGCTTTTTAAGAACAGCATATATCATCTTGCTACAGTTGAAAATTTGACTTAACCATCCTGAAAAGATCTGATCACTTTAAGTATATTTATAATGATCAAATTAATGTCCCTTCACTAGAAAATGTCAAAATTGTTGTAGTGGATCAGCCGCAGTTGATGCACATGTTAACTGGGAAAAATAACTGCAGTTGAGTTTTCAGACTGGAGCCTAGTCAGTTGCTTAGCTTGGAAACTGAACTAAAGTAGGATCAAACATTTAATAATCTAAAAAGTGTGGTACTTAATCTGATGACCCACAGGATCAAGAAGCACTAAAATTTGTGAATCGTTGACTCTGCTGATTGCATGGTTCTATCCACACACATTTTCACATGGTATAAGGCATGTGCTTTCATATGACCAACATATACTAAAAACTGGTTCTGCTTCATCAAAGACACTGATGCAAGTTATCATAAAGATTTGATATTTAACCACAGTTTATTGGTGGGGAACTTGCTCATATTCGGACATATCTAGTGGCAAAAAATATTATTATACAACATATAATTGAACCATGAATACATATACATCATTTACCAAAAAATAAATCTAACTTCTAACTGGTCACCTAATAATCAAATGTTGGGACATCATTAAACGTTGCAGAAAATGCTTTATGCACGGTCCGATCAATGACGCTTCGGTAAGGATCCTCCTCTCTTTTCTTAAGCAAATAATTCATGTTATTTTGAACTTCAGATTTTACCTGCAAGTACAATTCTCTTGCTTTCTCTCTGTCTTTCACCAGGTCCTTCCTTCCCTTTGTATGAATAGGTTTTCCAAACAAGTAGTAAAAACGACCTGGTATCTTAGGTAAAACACCCGGGAGATACAGTGCTTGGTTGGCGACCTCCCCGTCCATGTCCGTCCTATAGAAACATTTATGGAACGGTTATAAGGATATAACAATAAATGGTTCAGAATGAAACGAGACAATATTAGGAAACGAGACAAGATCAAATATTAGGAAATGACCTGACTGTTAAACCCCTCCTGGCTGCATGTTCGTTATAACGCCTTATCCCATCACCCAATATAGGAATATTTTTTAGGTCGTCATAGTCGAGAACTAACTGCAATCAAAACAAATAAGATCAGGCAATAATATATTGGGATATAGCATAAAACTAGTTCCAAGTTCATGTATGAAGAATCTCTTCAGCTCCCCACTCTCTTATTCTATTTTCACTATGAAGCCACCCTCATAATTTGAAAATGAAGAGCACTGTAGCTTACAAGGCATGCATAAAGCAAAACTTGTGTATATAGAACACATTCCATTTGTTGCCATTTTGAATGTCCACATTTCTGTTTTTGGACTATTTGAAGAGAACTGCAACTTTCTTAGGGGAATGCTAAGGTTGGCAAGAAAGGGCTAGGGGAAGTTGAGGACCTTAAGCTCAAAGCTCCATTGGATTATCCTCTTGGAATTAGATTATCCACCTTCCTAGAAGGATATCTTTCACAATTCATTTTTAATTCACTTTTGGATATTATGTATTATAAAGACTTTTAACTCCTTGAAACTAGTTAAGAATGATATTGAAATAAAGGAAACATGCTGGCTCACTGGCTTAGATCGGGATGTCATCTTTGTGTCCTCATAAAAAGAAGAAAATGAACTAAAATGGTCAATGGTATTAAACAGATACAGATTTCACAGAAGAAAAAAAGAATGGTTAAAGAGTGTTCAAATATGTTCATCTAATCAGATAAAAGTATCAATCAGTTAATACCGGAACAAAATGTAAAAATTAAAGATAACTAGTTTTCTGATTTCCGAAGGTTGAGATAGAGATTGTCATTGGCTCATTGGACAAAGGGGAGATAGAAGTACAAGAATCCCCCTTTGGACGGGAAATGGTGATAAAAAGGAAGAAGCATCTGCCCAGAATAATAATATTTAGTTGAACCAGTTACTATTTACAGATCAAAGGGGATAAGTGAAGAGCTCATCCTTGTTCTTCTCCTTCTATTTTCTATGAGCTAATTTCTCCGACAAAACTAAATTCTCTGAAAATTCAAAATACCCGAGAGACGAGAAAACTCTATGCACCTTCCAAATATGAAAAGAAACAAGCTAACAGATAGATAATCAAAGCTTTAAGGGAAGTAATATCAAGGAACCAAAGAGCAACACTATTTCTTCTAATGTAGCAAAGGAAAATATATGTAGGACAGCATTAACAAACCTGTGCTATATCATCTTCCCCTACAACCCCAAACGGCACAATTGTCGCACCAAATCTTGCAGCCATTCTGATGAATTCTGGTTGGTCAGGCCAAATCACCTTGTACTCTTCTCCCTACAACAAATAGAAAACCATCAACATAGGGAAATGACATCACAAGGAAAAACCTAACTTGACGACAATGAGGTTATTGTTATTTTCTTCTCATTCTAATGAGGTACACTGGAAGACAAGTAGACAACAGTCACCAGTTTTTCTCTTAAATTTACTTTGTGAATAGCAGTTAAAAAACAGAACAGGAAAATTAATTAAAAAGAAAAAACACTTAAAAGAAAACATGTCCGAGTACCGGTTCTAATATACCATTAAAAGAGACTATGACCAGATTAGCTCTATCGAAGTTCAAGAATATAAGGTGCTTGTTATTATGTTAGAAGTGAAGTATTAAAATAGCATCAATCCAAGCATTAACTTAAGAAAAAAATTGTTCATCACCAAATGTCATCCAAACTCCAAAGTGGGATTTCTACAATTTTTTTTTATTTTTTATTTTTGATTAGCGTAGAAGTCTTCTTTGAGCGTCATCGATATCCGGGGGTAAAAAAAAAAAAATCATGTAATTGGTCCATGAAAAAGAATATGACCAGTACATCGGCATGTTAAAGACATAATTAAATAAATAGAAGTGTCTCATCTATAATAATTTAAACTTTTAAATGAGGGCGTTCACACAATTCAACACTTCTATTAAAATTAGGGTGCCTTTCTCTACAATTACTTCGCCTTCAATAGTAAATACTCTATTTTTCTTTGGTAACAACTCCTTTACGAAAAGAAAGAATAAATAAAAATTTAAAACTTAACATCCTCAATCCAATAAATTGGAGAAAACCTCTGGGTCTACAAGACTTAGGAAGGGCATGGATTCTCTAAGGCATCTAAAAACCATTTACATCCGATATGAAAATCAACCTGGGACTATATTTAGGCTTCTCTCTAGCAAAATCATTTGTTGTATTCTATGGCAACTTGTAATTTGTAAGAATTCATTACGATGACTCATCAACTATTGTGTCACTTCCTTGGAAGATGTGGGAGGAGATACAAAAAGAAACAGTAATTAATCTACAAACTTTTGTAACTATTATGCATCCACTATGGTGCCAACAATTAAATTGTCTTTTATAGAGAAACCAAGGGAAATGACACACCTTACGATGTAAGGCCTCACGGGCACCACCAGGATACAGCAGAACATGTGACTTTGTTGCAAGCAAGAAACAAATTGCATGGCATGGGATGTGGACTCCCTTCCCCTCGTGTGGGCAGTCAGCACATCAGTGAATAAGCTTTAGAGCCTTTGAACTCTCAGTCATCTGAGTAAACAATGAGAGCTATGACCTAAATGTGCAGTAAATATTTTCCTCTGCCTCAAATATTCTGAAACAAGAGGGGTAATTTTCTAATCAACATGTAGGTTCCATGTGATAACTGGTAAACAACACAGGGCCTTGTTCTTGGGACCCCTTTGCTCCTTATAAATTTTCCCATTTTCCATTGTGGACAGCATAACTGGACTAGTAAAATTGAGATACCATCTGCAATATCATATTTGCATAATATTAGCCGCAAGGTGCAAGATATTAACAGATGCATTATAAATTGTTAAGGGAGCTGAAAATATGTGAATTTGATTGACGTATTAAAGGAAAAAAGAAAGACTAATTCATTAGGTTATAGCTTCATGACCAAAGGCTTTTGTACACATTGAATTGACTGAAGTTCAATTTTTCTCCATACATGTTTGACCAAATAAAGAAGCATGAGCTTTTGATGTAATGATAGATTTCTATTACAGAAGAACATGTATCTATAAGCAGAGAATCCAGTATTAGGTACCAGTAATTCAATTAAGCAAAAATCATCAAGTGGATCAGACTTTTAGCAGACTTCAGCAGGACTGCATTTCAAAATTTGTACATGTTGTCTTATTGTTTTCAAAAGCAGATTAGGTAATAAATATGTGTGCAACATGAAATTGTTTTTTCTTCCTAACACCTCTTCCGTGTTGATTCTTTCCTTCTGAACTAAAATATTGTTAAGAATTAAATAAAAAATACTACAGAACTAGATGGTATGTGGACAAAATATAATACATCTGAACAAACTTTGACATGTTACTTTCTCTCAGTAGAAAATTTTCAAATTACATCACATTGCGCATTCTCAGAGAAAATTCTTGATAAATTCTGTTGCATAAAGAAAACACACATATATTTTGCCCTAACACTTCCATACAATTTTCCCATTTTCCATTGTGGACAGCATAACAGGACCAGTAAAATTGAGATACCAACTGCAACATCATTTTGGTCATAAGAAGAGAAGGAACAAAATGGTAAATGCATTATAAATCAAAAAGGGAGGGAGGGGGGGGGGGTATGGAATTTGATTGAGTAAGATGTAAAAGATTGACTGAATGCAATTAAATGGAAGGACTGACCAAAGATCTTTCAAAGACATCGGATTGCCTATGTCAGTCATTACCATGACCAAATAAAGGAGCTGCGTTTTGAGTAATGAAGTGTCGATCCCAAAGTGACAGCTATAGGTTGAATCAAGTGACAGTCAAATCAGGGATGAGATCCTCAGGAATTAGCATGTGTCCAGGTGAATAGATATTATCTCATCATTTTCTAAAAGAGATTAGGTATTAAACATGTGTGCAACATGATTGTTTTTGTACACATACACATGGAGATTGAGAGCCTCGGAAAAGAGGAAGGTAAACATGTAAGGAAGCAAATCTGTGCTTTATACATGTGGAAACATGTAATCATTGATGTAGATACTGCATCTGTGGGCTTTCTCTCATTAGAAATTTTCAAGATATATACCACACACCATTATAGAAAATTCTGTTAAGATGCAGAACTTTTATCCGTTTGGTTTTCCCCATGCTGTTTTCATATGTAAATGGAGCTTTTTGTGCAATGAACCTTAATTCTAAGAATTAAGTTCGGAAGGGAAGGATGACAAATTAGTGCATTCCTCTACTAGTAATCACCCATTCGTCTAATCACTTCCAAATTTACTTATAATGCAACTGGGATTTCCCATCTCCTTTTCCCCGTGAAGGATCATGAACTTGTAAAAATCATAGTTGACCAAGGTGGCAGTGATTATTTTGTTGTTTAAACTGATAATCAACGTAGGAATTCATCGCCGATTGTCTGATATACTTGTTTCTGCCTACATCGTCTTTATTATTAAAGGAGAACAAATTAAGGTTACTTGAATTTGTTGGTCTAACTAGGTGGGATTCACAATTAAGACTTTCAATTAGGTTAATGTTATATTTCATGTTGATCCTCGTTTGTGTAAATTAAATTTGCTCGGAAGGTATGTATTTAACCATAGACCACAGCGGGGAAAACTAGAACTTGGGAAACTAAAGGAAAGAGAGGAACGAGAAAACAAAGAAGAACTCAAGGGAAAAATAGAAAAAGGTAAAAGGATAAGCTTATGCTCGATGGCCTACTGCAACCAAGTGTTTGCCTGATTAACCGTATGCTCAATTACCTATTGTCCTTGAGGGCGTTCTTGAATTCTGACTCACTAGGAGGCAGAAAATCCATGACATAATCGTGCCTTTTCGAACGGCGATATTTGCTAGTACCTTTGATGATGGATAGCAGATTAATACCATCTTCCTGCACAGTTAAAATGGCAATCAACCCAACTGTTACAAAGTCCCCACAACAGAATCCATCCACATATTGTAAGGTCATATTACAGAAATAAAACTACCAGTCACCAGACTCACCACGAAACACAAGAATCCAAAAAAATCTCTAATGTTCTGCCTTTTGATTAGATTTTCCATTGCTTTCAGACAACTTAGAAAAAGCTAAAACAGAGAAGACAAAAAATAGAGTTTCATCTACATTTTGCTAAAAATAGGATTTTCCATTCACTCACTCATGCATTGAGGATATACATTAGTTGAAATGGAGAAGGAATAGGTGCCAACTTATCTTAACCCTAGCCAGGCATGAAGTTCAGATACCATTGTAGCTTTAAATTTTAGAGAGCGTTTAGGAAATGTATGTCAAGATATATAAGTTAAACTGCAATATAAGAATAACAAAGAAAGAAACAGAAGAAGGCCTTCTATATGATAATTAATAGTTGTGTAAAATGGACTATTTTATTTTTCTAAAGCTACTTTTAGTGCAGACTTCCTGTTGAACTTGATAAACTTTTTAGCGTTCTCAAATACTAAATTTAAAATGTCCAGACACACTTGTCCTGTGGAAATCTTTTACATTACTCAATGGTTCTCAGTTTGAAAACTAAGAAGTGTAAGTAGCAAGCGCTGTCATATATTTGAAGGTGGGATAGTCGATGTAAAGTGTAAATTATTAAGCAAACAGCTTATTTAGCTCATTAATTTAAAGTAAGAACTCAAGCTGCAGGATTCTAGTCTAGTGGTAAGAGCGCAAAAATGTGACGTGTAGGTTAGGCACATGCCATGAGTTCGAACCCTTTCGCAAACAAAAGCCTAACATTTAAGTGGAAAAGGGTAGAGGGGCGGGCCATTATCCAGTACCCACCAAGTTTCAAACCGTGCAGCATTGGCCCTCAGGATTTCTCGGTTATCAAAAAATAAAAAGCCAAAGTAAGAATCCGATGTTGCCTCAATATCTATACTACTGCCTACCAGAGAAACAAGAAAAACAATTGAGAATTAGATCAAATTATCAAATTTAAAAACACTACAGAGTTATTGAGGCTCTCTACAGCAACCATCCAATTAAGTTTACTACATATATACTAAGGACAATAACTACTCGAAGAAAGCAGATGGTTATTTTTGAAAAACAAAGAAGCATGATAAGATCCCAAAAGGAGAAGAACTCCTCACCTACCAATAAAATAGTATGCCCATTGTCTTTGAAGTATTGTACTTTGCAGTTTCTTAATGAATTTGCAAGCCTCTGAGCTTCATCTCCACTTGGAAGCATGTTATCCTTGCCACTATACATTGCAATTCAATTCCATCACTTCTTTAAAAATGTTTATCCGATAGGCAGAAAAAATTCAAGCTCATGCACACATGGAATACAGAGAGAATATCCTACAGAAGATTTTAGCATCATTTTCAATTTTCCCTCACAAGGCAGAATTATGCTCGTAAGGATATATATCAATGTAGGTTTCATGAGATCTTTTTATCTTTCAGAATATCAACTAAGAAAGGTTAAACACATCATAGAACCTAAATGGATAATTATGACGGAAAATTGATGCTTTTTAACTATTATGACACCTAAAGCTTAATGAATTACTGATGAATGCCTAAGTAGAGTATGTCTTTCACCTTTAGTTTTGCATGAGTTATTGTCCCAGGTACAAACACATGAAACTGATTATTGCAATTTCACAAAGCGATGGATAAAACTACTCCATAATGTACTGTACTCATGAACTTCACCTTCACTGTGGTGCAAGGTATTTGAAGTAAATGTTTTGGTTCAAACACTACTTCATATGCTTCATACTGTATGAGATGATCGATGATAAAAAGAAAAAGAAAGAGAAAAGAAAAAACAAATCTTCAGAATTGAGGCAAAAGCTTTAACCTACATCTTGCACTAGAAATTCACTAACAATAATATAAAGAGGACAGAGATCAGACCTAGCAATCACAAGTACTTCAGCATTAACAGCATGGAGGCGGGAATTTGAATAAGATGAAGCAGATCTAAGAAGCTTCAACTTCCAGAGAAGAGTTTCCTTCGGTATGATATCAGCTAAGCCCTGAAGAAACAGAGGGGGATACAATTACTGTAACATGAATGCTATGCAGTTTCCTATTGGAGCAAAGAGACCAGAAATTTCAAATCATTTGACTATCCCAGCATAAGCAAGATTCAATCACACTAAAGACTTGTTTCCATCAGGTGCAGTATCGACCCCAGGTTATCAATAGTTTTGGTTGTTTAAGTGAAACTCCTCCATGCCCGAGAAGATTTTGTGGCATCAACTCTCCAATATATCTTTAAACAGTATTATTAAAAGCCATTACTGCATTGATTTACATACAAATTATGAGCAACTTTCTTTTCAGATACTTAGCTGAAATATGTAGTTCAATGGTATGTGTCATTCACTGTCTTGGACATATACGTTGAGAACCTTCGAGCGTGAGTTGCAATTAGGGGTGGCAACACTAGCCCAAACTCATTTGACAAGTCATGTTCTGCAACTTCTAATTTTGGGTTTATATTTTCTACTCTCTTAGTAGAGTTTCTGGAGTAATTAAACATAAAGTTCTTCTGAGAATTAATTATTTTTACAACTGATCAATTGAAAATTGAAAATCAATTATTCAATTTAAGTTATCTTCCTGTGGCCTTGTTCAAAAAAGTGATGTTTTAAATTTGTTGCTACAAAACATGATTAACTAGTAATTTTTTGTAATCTTTGTATTTTTGATGAATTGTGTTTTCTTATAATTTTTATTTTATTTTTTAATTTTAATTTAATTTTTTTAAATTTTTTATCTTTTTGCAGTTTAGTCATGAGATGTTCAGTCATTCATTCCAGGAATTTTGTTTTTATTTGATAGCAAGGTCGGTCTGAACTAACGTTCTGGTTAATCTCATAGTTATGTCCTAAAACTGAAACTAGTACATACTATATGATGATGCTAAAACCAGAGTGTATACTTTGACTGTTTCTCCATTGGCACTATTCAAAGCCTAAATCCAGGAAAGAATCAACGTAATGCAGGAGAAAAAGACATTTATTGATAAGTAAATAAAGAATTTTATTGACATAATAAAAGAAGAAACAAACTCCACAAAATACAAGCAGAACATACAGAGAGGTTTGCCAGCAAACCAGTGAGGTTGTCAGAGAGACGTTGAATAATTTGTCCAGGAGGAAGCATGGAATCAATGTTAACCATCGCCATCTTCATTGGATCACCTGATGCATAAATGAAAATTTTTTGTTGACAATATGAAGGCAGTTGCAACTGCATACTGTTCATGAATGTAAAAGGGAAAAGGAAAAAGGGTTATAAGACATATCCTCTTTGACGGGAAAAGGACAAAAGGTTTATATAAGACATGTCCTCTTTGACACAATTTTCGAACAGGAATAAATCAACACGAACCAAGAATCCATAAGCAATTTAATTTTAGGTTGATTTATGGCTCCAAATTCACCATTTCTCATAATTAAGTTCTCAAACTACTCAGAGGAGTAATCAAGATTTATAAGTCTGGTACAAGTTTCTTATAGAAGAAACTCTACATGAACACATGAAATATTATTCAGTTAAAAGGAAAATGATAACCATCAAGAAACACGTGAAGGCTATAATAACAAGAATAGCAAAATAGGGATATTGTTAAGGTCAGAAATCAAAGAAAACCTCAACAAATGCACCAAGATTAAAGTTGGTAGTTAGAGATGGTTATATTCCAGGAAGAGATGAATTATACCCATAACAAAGCTCAGTAGATATGGGACCGTAACATGAATTTCATCAGGCAAAGACTCTAGAAGAGGAAGCAGAGGTTGGAGTTGTGTCTTGCCAAATGAAGTTGCTGAAAAATGTAGAAACTAAAAATTAGATAATGGATCATTGATGCAGTGGCATGCCAAAAAGAGTTACAATAAGAAAAGGCTCTCTTTCTGATACCTTACCTGGATTAGCTAATATCAGAACAAGGTCAATCTTAGGATTATGAGCAGCAACAGCAAGAGCCAAGCACCCTCCAAATGAATCTCCAACTAAATATATTGGCTTGTTTGGAGATGAAGCATGCTTCAACCTCACAGTTCTCTCGACAAATTTCACCAGTTCTATAAATTTAAAGCAAATAGACTATAACCATGAACTTTCTTCTTTTCCAGCTATAATAAATCTCACATGCAAATGTTCCATAAGCAAAACACATTCAGATAAAATCAACACATGTCAAAGCAAATATTCTGAGGTCATAGCTGAATTCCAAAATAAACAAAGCAAATATTCTGAACCCACACAGGTCATAGCTGACTTTCCTCAACTCCACTCTCCAAAACAGTAAAAAGAACTTTACCATTTCTTCATATTTTTGAAGCTTTGGCAGGCAGTTAACCATACGAAGACAACTATAAAGAACCTCCCAACTTGTGCCAAGTCCTTTCCGTATCCCCCCCCCACCCCCAAAAAAAAAAAAAAAAAAAAAAAAAAAAAAAAACTAAGTAGTCCCCAAAGACAACAGATTGAAAGAAGAAAAGAAACAGAAGACAAGAAAACATAAACTCCAATTTCTTGCCTCCTCAATCTTTATTACCTAAGTGTGTGGTCAAATAGTTTGCTTCTTAGTTTGATCATTTAAAAGAGAGACATATGTGAGATAATTGGAGAGACATACAGAACATCAAATACAGCCCTCTATATTGATTTCCTTCCATCAACCTCAATGTGTTTTCTTCAAGTAGTCACCCTAATTCTTTCTACCAACCTTGCAAATCCAAAAACCTATGAATCTTTTTAACAGTAATCTCTTTCGCTCTGTGATTGCATGGTAAAGTTTCTAAATCGATAATTACTGCAAATATAAATATAAATTCCCAATATATGCCTTCTCATTGAACCAACGCACAAAGCACTAAATAAGGGGAAGAAATGCTATACCATCAAACGGTGTTCGATCATACACAGGAATATGCAAGCACCAAATCTGAAAAACTCTGCAACAAGCAAATATTCAGTCAAGAATTTGTACTGAAGTGTTTAAGAAAAGGGCCACTGAACTGTTTAACCACAGAGTAATGAGCCTTACTATATGAAATCAAGCATCATGGCATATAAAAGGTTAACTAACTTTTCTACCACAGGTATTTATAGTCATAGTAAGAGGCACAGGGTATGCACAACAAGCAGCAGCAACTTCTATGCCTCAATCCTAAACAAATTGGGGTTGGCTCTATGAATCATCACTTCTCCGGTTAACCTCAACTCATGTCACCATCATACAAAATAAAACTAAAAGGGAAGAATAAGTTAAACATATATAAATAATAGTAATAACAATATTAGAAATTCTTTAACAAGACCAAACTTTATTCCCTAGTAGTAGATATCACCTATATGAATTTTTTTCTTCCATTGTGCCCAATCTTTGATAAGAACCACAAGCAGAAAATACAATTACATTCCATTCTTGGATAAAAACACACATTGAAGTCCTAAACATAAACTACAAAAGCGTTCCCACTTTGTACTTTCTTACACGCTACAGTAACATGGCAAAGTCAATTTGATTTAACACAATAAATAGTCATCCACTGTATGATCTGACTTGCTGAAGTACATAGTCATCAGCTGTTATAATTGAGCAATTTATAAAGCAAATAAATAAAAGTTTATGATGCCATTACGAAAGCCAATACCTTTTTACAAAGCATGGCAATCAGCAATAGTTTTTCGACTAAACAATCATAGCACTTGGATATCAAGCTCCAAGACTATTTAATTATTTGGAGCTCACTACGTCAAAGCCACGAATGGCATTGAAGGACAAAACACAGACACGATATCAAACTCAACTGATAGTTCTAAATATGTGAAGATTGCAGTGTAAGATACAGAGTATTACAGACCACTAAATATAATCATTCATATCTGCTTTAACGCATGAGAAATGCTTTTTGCAACATTTAAGATGCAGAAAAGTAAGCGGAGAACAAATAAGCTAGGCCTAAAGCAATTGGGGTTGATCTTACACTACAATTAATCTTAGCTAAATGGACAAGAAAAGTATTGGGATTGGTCTCCTATTTATTATTTATGCATGATTTTAAGAGGCCAGCTTATGTCACAGTATCTCAGCATAGAATAGGAATAATACCAGAACCAGACAAGTATTTTTACATGTTATAGAAGAGTGTCCGGAACTTACTTCCCAAGAGCCTTCTCATGCAAAACAAGACCCATGCCAGTGCCATCCATTCCTATTCATTGACATTGCTTTCTAGTTAGTCATCCATAAATGCTAGAAAAAACCTCCACAAATTTAACAATAAAAACTGTATCCTAGGAACAGCATGCATGACTTGCTGAAATGTACTGCTACATCGGATTGATTCAAATGCTTTCGTCAAATTTTAGGACTACCATACTGATATTAATTCCTCTATCCGTACTACTAAACTAATATAAAAGCTCTGTTCCAGCGTTATTTTTCTTTTGATTTTGAAGATTACCAGGCAGAAAAAGCAGGAGAGGAGATTCTTGCAAAGGAGGACCAGCTGATATGGGAGTAAACCACCGCGGAGGACCTCCATCGGGCTTAATAATCTCCAATCCTATCTCAAGATAATCCTTAACAGTTTGAGTTCCATATCCATCATCCCAAAGCGGTTCCAACTTGTTTTCATGTCCTCCTTGCTCTTATCCAAATGATCATTTTGCACATCAACTATAGGGATACTTTTCTCCTTTTCCTCAATAGAGGACACACCATTAACTTTGACAGAATCTGAAGGCAAAAATGTGGAGTCCCTGCTAGCTAAGCACGTGATTCGAGATATACACTGAGGCTTATAGCCTGGGTTACGAGCAAAATGAGGGGCTGCCCAGAAATTTTGCGGAAGAGAAACCATAATATGTCTGCAATCAATGACCACAAACTGCAAAATTCAAACTTTTGAACATGTACTGAATAGGCTCCAAAAGATAGGTCTTCTCTCTACATATGTTTATGAAAACAGTGTTAGTATACTGTGTTCAAAACCAGTAAACTGGAAAAACCAAAAATGCAGAAAATTGAAAATATCCGAGACCACAGAATTCACTGTGTATCCTTACGAAATTTAATCCCCTCACTGTACCTGAGGTTATGGATTACTTCCTCCCAGAATAAAACAGATATACCTGTCGCAAGAGTAGCGGTACCTCAAACGCGTACCACTTTGTCAAACTCAAAGTTAGTAACAAATAACACAAAGAATCAACTTTTGTTTTGTAAGAACGTATGCAATAGTTCAAAATTCGATGCAGAAACTGAGGCACTGCCTCTGTATTTATAGCCACAATTTTGAGCAAAAAATATCTGTTTGGAGCTGATTTGGTGTCTGTTCGGAAAGGCCCTGTCTTTTCCGAATTACGAAATGACCGTTGGGAATATTTTATTAATCAATCAGATCATTTGATCAAAGTCGAAGTAGAGCGACGATGACGGCGCGAGGGGAGACTCTCTTCTTAACTCTTTATGAGCTAGAAGATGTGCTTCTATGAGGGACAAAGTTCTCATCCAAAATGAACTTTGCTCAAATTTTCAATTTTCCCTCCATTTCTCATTCACACCACCTCATCTTTAAAGCCCAACCAGGGGTAAATTTGGGTGCTAAATTTGGGGCACGTCAACACATGCTCTCTCCATAAAATTAGGTTTTTTATGTATATATTTTCTAAAATTGGTATAATATTAATTGTTGGCACTCATGCTACAAGAATACTAAATGTTACACTTGGTTGAAGTTTGAGTTATTTGGGCAATTCGGACGATTGCCCCTATCTTGGGGTGATCTTTAATTTTTGCCCCTCAATTCGCAGGTCTTTAATTTTTGCCTTTCGGCTCTTTAAGTAATAAAATAGTGGCCGAAAATATCCATGACATCAAAAAACAAAAAAAGAAATTCGGATCTATGACCTAATTTTGCAAGGCAACGTTTCATTAACACTATACTTATTCGGGCAAAGTTACATAGAAACTATATCTTGTACGGCATCCTACAAAACTATATGCCGCAAGGCATAGTTTCTATGTAACTTTGCCTCAATAAGCATAGTTTCTATACATCTTGCCTTGCGATTTTTTTTAACTCTGCGGGGGTTCGAACCCAAAATTTCTGGTTTTGTAGACCAGCGAATAAGGGTACGTTGGCCCACAAATTTTGAGAATTAGGGGCAAAAATGAAAGACCAGCGATTTGAGGGGCAAAAAGTAAAGACCAGTCCATATGAAGGGCAATCCACAAAAAAAAAAAAAAAAAAAAAAAAAAGTGGTTATGTATCTTAGAAGACTAAGGATCAATTCCCACTTAATACTTTTTTTTCTTCAATTTTTTACTGGTGCATCCATGTTCCAAATCATTTTTTTGTGCGGATTGCCCTTCAAAAGCACTGGTCTTTAATTTTGCCCTCAAATTGGTGGTCTTTAATTTTTGCCCTTCACCTAATACCTCAAGATTCTGGGTTCGAAACCCAGTTCAGTAAAAAAAAAAAAATTTCACAAGGTAGAAGTTTGGATTCGCAAGGCAGAGTTTTGCATGCAACTCTACCTACCGGTAGAATTTTGAATGCAAAACTCTACCTACCTGAAGGTAGTGTTCAAAACTCTGCCTGCATTTAGAGGTAGGTAGAGTTTTCCATTCAAAATTCTACCGGTAGGTAGAGTTTTGCATTCAAAATTCTGCCTGAGGCCTAATTTTGCTATAAAACTCTGCCTTGCGATTTTTTTTTTTTTTTTTAACTAAGCAGGATTCGAACCCCAAACCTCATGATATTAGGCGAAGGGTAAAAATTAAAGACCACCAATTTGAGGGACAAAAATTAAAGACCATCCCAAAATAAGGGCATTCCTGCGAATTGCCCGTTCTAAAAATCCTAGATTAGCCTCTTAGCCCAACAATTTAAGGGTCTTTAAAACCCAACAAACACAACCAGAAAGCTAATAGCTAACTATCTCACATCTAATCACGTCAATTGTGAAACAACCAAAGCATTAAGACACAAACTTTAGTTAGATGCGTGGCCAAAAAGAGGTTTACAACCAAACGATAGTAAACTGAACACCAATGTTTCAAAGTTAATCAAGAACAGACAAAGCTCTGGGGGAGGTGGAGGTATGAAACACGTTCCCTCCAGTAGTTTTTTCTCCAGTTCTTGTTCAATGGTTACTTAAGATCATGCCACATTATCATCAAAATAGAATCTAACGGCTGCTATTTATAGTTACTAAAATACAAAAAAGAGCAGTTACGTCTCTCCTCCTTGGATTCAAAGCACTCAAAAGCGCGCCTGTTGTCATATTCTGCATTTATAGTACCAGAAACGTGGTCTAGTTGTGTTCTTGAAATTTTTGTGTAAATTACTGTTTCTATTTATTAATGAGAAATGTGAACTTGAGATTATTGAGAAGAAAAAAAAGGGACAGCCCCATTATTTATTTTTCTTCAGCTGTTCTAGCAAATTGAATTAGCATAAATTACTTGCTTCAGGTCTTCCACCATGGTAACATTCAGAGCCCAGGGTTTAAAATTTGGAATAAGAAAGATCGAAAAATATATCTTTATAATAATAAAAAAAAAAAAAAGGGGCATTTCAAATAGTTATGATCTTAGAAAGTTTGGGGTTCAATTGAACCCCAAACTATAATGCTCCATCCACCCCTGGTGACAAGATGGCCAGCGTGCTTATAATGAGTAATGACAAATAAACTGTCCTCTTATTGAAAAAACGACGAGGGCACGTAATTCTAACTCATTAGTCATTATCGAGAAACTACAATTAAAATTGTCATCTTGAGTAACGGAAACTCTCTAGTTATAATCTTCTACTAATTATGGCAGGCCCGTGCTAAGTCCGGGCCCAAACTCAAAATATAAAAACCTTTATCAAATTTTTTGGTTAATTAAATTAGCTCTAAACTCAAAATAAACGTACTTTATTTTTTTCTAACCCATTTTAAACAATTAGAATTCACATTTTCTTTTTTTAGCCGGCTAATTTAATAAGGCTATAATTTCAGGATTTTTCTATTCAGTTATCCAAATTAAGGAAATATCTTTCCTTGTCTCTCTTATTTAATATTCTATACCAAATACCTAATCCCTATTATGAGGGAATTGCATTAAGTACCATTTTTTACTGCAGTGATTTTTTTTTTTTCTCATTTTCCGTAATGAGCCTACTTTTTTATGCTTTTTTTATTGAACCTCCATTGAATAAATCTGTGGAGCCTTTTAAGTTGGTTTCAATATGCATAACTTTTGTAATACAAGTGTATAATTCAGCATAATAATAATATAAATAATGTTATATTTCATGTGGATATGATGTTGAATATTATATACGTTGATATTTTAATTACTTTGTCTAGTTCTTATTTCCACAAATATGTATAATTATTGTATATATCAAGTATGTAACATGTGTATAATTCGTGAAACTAATGTTTTTGGTTTCATGTATAGTGAGAATAGATATATATATATATATATATATATATATATATATATATATATATATAACTCATGTATACATTTTCGTTTCATGTATAATGTGTGTATAAATGTATATAATTCATGTATAAGTTTTTATTTCATGTACAATGTGTGTATAAATGTATATAACTCATGTATAAATGCTACTGTTGTATATCCAATCAAAATTACAGAATTATTATTAATTTGTAAGTATAAATTACTTATATAGAAAATAAAATAATTTATAAGAAAATCTAGGAAATTACGTATATATAACATAAATAATATACATTTAAGGCAGAAGGCTTGAAAGGAAGAGCACTCCTACTTACTTTTGGGAGAAATCCTAGACACCGGATCCTCGGTAGGACTCTTATTTGATAGGCATTAGGGGATTTGAGGTTTTGCGGTTTCACTCTAAGTTCCGGGGTTGGGTCGGATAGGACTAGATCCAATCGGATCTGATCGTAGCTTCGAGTTCAGGTGCCGTACTACGGCCGGACCGAAAAGGAGGGGGACAGCGAACCTCCTGCCAAGAGGCCAAGGTTGCTTGCTAACTCTCAGCCACTTGTTAGAAAGAAGTGCAGCTTGATTGTCGGGGGGAATACTTAATAACTTAAGTGGGGACAATGCATACTTCTCTTCTGAGATAAGAATGATTATATCACATACGCTTTGTAATATTTAGACACGAATTAAACACATTTTATATATATATATATATATATATATATATATATATATATATATATATATATATATATATTTACATGAGTTATATTTTTATTTTTATTTTGGTAACCAAAAATGGAATAAAGAGATGACAGATAGTATTTTTTTTATTTGAGTAATTGAAAAAATAAGACAAAAAAGGAAAGAGATCTTTTTAATTAGAAAAGATAATGAAATGATCTTTTAAAAATGGAGGCTTTTTCGCCTAGATTTATGCTAGGATTTGATACGGTTAGATATATTGTACGGCTAATTGTTGTAAACTATCTTTTAAGGCTAGATTAAGTTGTATAGATTATGGGCTTGGCTAATTATGTTTTCTTCCCAAAATTTTTTACCGCATAATTAATATGATCTAATGGCACGTTAAATATGTATTTTTGAATAAGCATTCTTTTCTCAGTAGACCTTTCTGGGGATTATTAAACATACCCAAAGTGTATCACTTATGGTGTCACTAGAGGAAGAATTATAAGAAGAGGTTAAAGTAGCGAAGCCATCTAATTTCTCCACATACCACATTGAAATTGTCAAAAGCAGCTAATTTTACGAAGCAAAACCTAATTCAAACCAAAAAGTAGATTATATTTACATTGCATTTTGCAACAAGCAGTTTAGATTATAGGTACAGCACTCCCAAATTGTGCTATTTGACAAAAACACATTTTCACAGTGGGCAAAACTAAGGCTAAAAGCTATAAGCACGGATAGTCCTGTATATTTTAACTGCAGATCCATGACCATCTGGACCATCAAAAGTTTGGTATGTACAAGCCACCTAAAGACGTATGTACAAGCTCGCCACAGTCATAGTGAACTGTAAATAGAAATAAGGGATATGTGATTAGTATCAAACGTAGATAGGTAAAATAGAAGAGAAGATAAGAAACTAAAATTCTTTTCCTAAGTAAGGGAATCACTGATGATCCTGAGCATAGAGGATAAAAGAACCATTCTAGTGATGAACTTGAAATTACAGAACCTTTGCATTTCTTGAGCTGGCATTACTTAATAGTTGATTTCAGGAAGTGTATGATAGGGAGGACGAACAATCTTGTGTTATTAAACAAAAAGAAGACAAACAAAATGAGGAACAATTCATATAGCCTAAGCTTCAACTGCTAATTCAATATACAATATCTGCTAAAGATAATACACCATCATGGACAATCTTATCAACTTTGTAAATAGAAATAAGGGATATGTGATTAGTATAATAGAAGAGAAGATAAGAAACTAAAATTCTTTTTCCTACGTAATATATTAAGAAGATTGATTTGACTAAAAGTTCCACAAAAAAAAAAAAAAAGTCACAGATGACAGAACATCATCATTTTTTCAACCAGAAAGGAAAAAATGTGAACATGACTGCTTTAATAACAATGCCAATGTAAAATTTACCTATGTCCTACGTTAATGCTCCTCATGTGTCAAGAGAAATTTCCTTTCACAAATGGTTAAGTTTTCTAGCAAGAATGATTAAGCACTGCAAACTGTGGAACAATCAAACATGTAAAATGTTGTTTGTTTTGGTGTTTACTGAGTAACATAATCAAATAGTAATATGATTGTATAGCTAATGAAATTATTTTTGAAATCATACAATCAAGAGGACTTCAATTTTTTGCAAGTTCATGTGCACCAGCTATAAGAGATAAAAGAAATCACCTACCTTAATTTGAAAAATGCTAAAGAACTCAAGTAGTTTTGATTTTGTAAGTTTAATGCAATGTGACAATTAACAACCCAAAAAACAAAAAACAAAAAAACAATGATACTTTCTCAGAAACTGATGTTTCTTCTTCATTTTGACAACCCTGAGATAATTAGATTCTGTTAACTAAGAAACAATTGAGGAAAATTTTGACACAAGAAAAGAAACTCTTTATTCTTCAAATGTGTGAATTATAATTCAGGTCTAAGCCCCGATTTCAACCATGAAGATCCACATAATTGTAAGAAGAAATAAGTCCGCTCTGCCCAAAATTTTAGAGTAGTACAACAATCAGGGATACAAACAAGAGCTATACCATACACTAAGTGGATTAACAAGTGCAACAACAAATATTAGAGAGATGATCAACATTGAAAGATGGAGATCAGTAAGAAAATCCACAATATTTTTAGTGATACAGAGTAGTAAGAAATCATATTTGCCAATATAACCATTAAACTTGTTATGGGTACAATTATGATAAGCAGAATACAAATTCCAGGAAACATATATGGGTTAAGAAAGTTATATATTGAAAGAGATATCTGTAGCTGATATATGTGTAGTAGTTCTCTTAACTTTCATGGTACCACCTGAATCTGGAGTCCCACAAAACTTAGAACCGTTACAACTTCTGCACTGGCTAGCTGGAACAAACCCTAACTCAAAAATCCAATTGGCTCCGACTAAAGGAATTTCAATGCACGAACCAAATCTCAACCCAGTAGTCATGCCAAACCCTAACCCGGAAGGGGATGCAATAGCGGTACAAGCAGTACGGAAACTTACATACTCTTCTGGGAGCTCTGCAGCTGCTCAAATGGAACCTAAAAGGAACAATCGAGCCTCGAAACGAGGTAAGCAACTAAACTACTTTCCCCCAGTCCTCAAGGAAGGTCAAAAGATTGTGAAATTGAACCTACAGGAGATAGAACATCAAAAATGAAAGTGGGATTGTGCTCTAATAGGTTACGTGGTTGGGAAAAATCCTCCATTCAAACAAATGCTCAAATTTGTCTATGCTATTTGGAACTTTGTCAAAACTCCGAGGGTATTCTTACATGATGATGGATATTTTATCTTCAAATTTGTGAATGAGCAAGATAAAATGAATGTACTTGAGAGTGGCCCTTACACCTATGATTACAGACCCATGGTGCTGAAAACATGGACTACATATTTTCAAATAGGAAAGGAATTCATTAGACATATGCCTCTTTGGGTTAGTTTTCCCAATCTACCTGTGGAGTATTGGTCAACTGAGAACTTGGGTCGTATAGCCAGCTACATAGGCAACCATTGTGTACTGATCGATTAACTACTGAAGAAGAGAGACTATCCTATGCTAGGATACTGATTGAGGTCGATGTAACTCAACCTATCCCGAAGCAAATGGTCATTGAAGAAGCTAAAGGTAAACGTAAAATACAACAGTTGGAATATGATTGGTGGCCGGAATATTGCCAAGATTCGATGTGTATTGGTCATGAAACAAAGTATTGCCCAGTAAACAAAGCAGCATATGAGAAAGAGTAGAACAAAGCTAAGGAGAAAGCACAGAGTGATAAACCAGCTCCTGAACCTAAAGCTATGGGGGATCCTAAGGGCAAAAAGAAAAAACAGGCTCAGTCACAATGGCTAGCAAAACATGGAGACACAAATCAAGTTGAACCCTCACATATCAATGAAGCTGCTGTTAAACCAACAGAAATAGATAACAATAATGCAGCCCCACAGAGTTTGGCTCCTGATGGAGATCAGACTAGTGATACTGTAGGAAATATACCACTGAACCAGCTAAGTAGCCTGGGTTTTATAGAAGTAACTGGTGCCAGTGAGGGTCCTAAGCAGCCCATACCACCAAATCAAACATGATTCTCTGCTCATGGAACATAAATAGGCTGAACCAGCCCTATAAGCAAAAAAAATTGAGATCCTTTTTGCTTAAAAATAAGATAGATCTCTTGGGTTGCTTAGAAACTAAAGTCAAGCAAGGAAAGATGGAGAAACTGAAGGGATCCTTGGGTGCTGACTGGAAATGTTTTGCAAACTACACCTTGGAACCAAATGGTAGAATTTGGGTATGTTGGAAGCATAGTAATGTTCAGGTCACTATCATCTTAGCCAAACCTCAATTAGTGCATTGCTATGTTGAAGACTTGGGGTCATCCTTTGCTGCCTACATAACATTTATATATGGATTCAATACTAATAATCAAAGGAAGGACATCTGGGATAGCCTAAGGCTACTTAATAATTCTATAGTGGACCCTTGGCTCATCCTTGAGGACTTTAACACTTGCACATCAGTCCAGGACAGGCTTAATGGGGCCCCTGTACACCAACAAGAGATACAAGACTTTGTTGAATGCATAGAAGATCTGGGGTTGGGGCATTTGCCTAGAAGAGGGTGTGAGTACTCATGGTGCAATAAGAAGGATGCTATGGTAAGAATCTACAGCAGAATTGACTGGGCAATAGGAAACTCCCACTGGTTTATGAAACATGCTAACTTAGAAGCCTTTTATGGAAATCTAGAATGTTCAGATCACTCACCCATATCTATTAGCACCACTGTAGTATTCTAACCAAGCAATAGACTATTCAGATTACTTACAGTATTATTACAACAAGATAAATTCAAGGAGCTGGTACAACAGGTATGGGCTGTTCAGGTCAAGGGTCACTCCATCTTCAAGGTGTGGAGGAAATTGCAAATACTGGAGGCTCAAGCTAAACTGCTCAACAAAGAAATGTCCTCACTAAACTCAAAGCTTGATAAATTAAGAGATCAACTGCAGGAAGTTCAGGAGAAAATCAGACTTAATCTGCTTGATGGTACTCTCATACAAACTAAAAGAGAGATCACCACTCAGATACAGAAATGGGACAACATCTATGAGTAGGTGCTGAGGCAAAAATCAAGGGCAACATAGATAGCACATGGGGACTCAAATACAAAATTCTTCCATGCCCATCTCAAAGATAGGCAGGCTAGAAACAGAGTAGCATCTATTTGCAATGAACAGGGGGACAGACTCACAGACCCAGTATTGATTTAGCAAGAATTTATAGCTTTTTTTAGACAACTATTGGGCTCTGCATCTGATGAATTGTCATGCATTGATCCATTAATAGCTAAGGATGGTCCCTGCCTAACACCTGACCAGCAGAAACAAATGCTCTAGCCTATTACAAAAGAGGATATCCACTCAATACTGAGGAATCTGCCTAATGACAAGGCCCCTGGTATTGATGGATTCCCGGCTGAATTTTTCAGAGAATATTGGCTTACAGTTGGTGATGAGGTAACTGAATCCATCATGCAGTTCTTCTCAAATGGAAAATTGCTCAAAAGTATTAATTGCACTACAGTTACCCTTGTCCCCAAAGTAGCAAATCCAAATCATGTGAAGGAATTTAGGCCAATTGCATGTTGCACTACTGTTTATAAGTTAATTGCCAAGATATTAACTGATAAATTGAAGATTGTAGTTGACCATATAGTAGGCCCCTCCCAGTCTGCTTTCATTGAAGGAAGAAGTATATTATATAATGTCATAGTGGCACATGAACTAGTGAAGGGATATAGTAAGAAACATGTGTTACCTAGATGCTTTATGAAGATTAACATCAGAAAAACTTATTATTCTATAGACTAGGGTTCATAAAGATGATTCTGTTAGAATTTGGTATGCCTAGCAAGATAATGGATTGGATTATGACCTCTGTGGCTACTGTGAGCTACTCAATTCTTCTTAATGTATTATTGACTGGGTTTTTCCAGCAAAAAAAGGACTCAGACAAAGGGATCCCATGTCTCCTTATCTGTTTGTCCTAGTCATGGAATACCTAAACAAATCACTCAAGCAGTTAAGGCATGAACCGAACTTCAACTACCACCCAAAATGTTCCAAACTACAACTGGTCCACATTTGCTTTGCTGATGACTTAATTATGTGCTGTAGAGCTGACAGGGGATCTATCCAGTTACTACTAAAGGCATTTGAGCACTTCTCAACAGTATCAGGATTACAAGCTAATCTTGATAAGAGTTCCTTCTATGTAGCTGGGGTAACAGATGAGTTTAGAGCACAGATTCTCCGAGAAATGAAATTCACAATGGGGGAAATTCCATTCAATTACCTAGGGGTCCCTTTGTCCTCTAGAAAACTGACCATACAACAGTGTCTACCTCTGGTTGAGAAGATAATTGCAAGAATCAGATGTTGGTCCTAAAAAATTCTTTCCTACAATGGCAGATTGCAACTCATTAAAAGTGTGTTATTTGAAATGCAAACTTACTGGGGGCAGGTGTTTCTACTACCCAAGAAGATTATCAAGATGGTTATAACTGCTTGTCGAGTGTTCTTATGGACAGGTAGCAGTGAGAGTTCAAAAAAAAAAAGCCTTAGTAGCTTGGGATACATTATGTTTACCAAAATCAGCAGGAGGCCTGAACATAATTAACTTTGAACTATGGAATAAAGCTGCACTATGCAAACTACTTTGGGCACTCTCTCACAAAAAGGACACATTATGGGTGCAATGGATACATAGCTTCTACATCAAAAACAATGATCTCACTAGCTTCACCACTCCCAAGCAAGCCTACTGGCTTGTTAGGAAAATATTTGATGCTAGAGCATGGTTTCCTTCAGTGGATCCCATCACCCACCTTGATTAATTCTCAGTGCAAGGAAGATACAGTATCAAAAAGACTTATCTTTCCTTCTTCCCTCAGTAACCAAGAACCGCCTGGAAGAACTTGGTACTGTCTGCTAGTGCCATTCCAAGACACCAATTCATACTCTGGTTAGCTATCCAGAACAGACTTGCAACAGTGGACAGATTAGCTAAATGGGGACTCCAAGTCTAACCAGATTGTGTACTCTGTGATTCAAATGCAGTTGAGACAATGCACCACCTGTTCTTTGAATGTAGATACTCCAACTATATATGGACTACACTACTCACTTGGATGGGGATTCATAGGCAGATTGGCCCATGGAGTGCAGAAGTGACCTGGCTATCAAAGATTGTGCATAATAACAGACCTAGGGAAAGCATAGTGGGTTTTCTAAGTGTTGCAGTGGTCTACCAGATATGGGCAGAAAGAAATGCTAGAAGGTTTAAGGCCAGATACAAGGATAAAGTGCAGATAATCAGAGACATAGTCCTGCAGCTACACATTAGGGGACAACAAGTATGCAAATGGAGTAACATCTTAAATAGATTACAAAAATATCCTGTATAAGCTTATAATATACTGAATGTTAGCTTAGTATAGGAAATCAAAGGAACTAACTCTATAGTCCAACAAAGAGTTAGCTGTGTATCAATGGTCTGCTGGTTGAATAATTTTTTTTTTCATTTGAGCAAAAAAAAAAAAAAAAAAAAAACTTTCATGGTACCACCTTTCATGTTCAAGTTGGTATAAAAGTTTTATCAACATTTATATGGCATTCATTTTACTTTTACCTTAATGGATCACTACTAAAATCAGCTAAGAGATCTAAGATGATGGATGGAGAATTAATATCAAAAGTACTTGTTTTTACTGGAAAATCAGTTCGGTGTTACTATGTGCAGAAATGAGCAAATGAAAGAACTTAACTTTTGTTTACTTTCCTGATAATTTTTTTTTTCTATTTGAATATTCAGGATATCACGTAAAGGATAGTCAAATTCTAGAAACTATTTTGTCAAAATGCAGACCAATACTCGAAGCATTCTACATAGTTTACTGACCTTTAATTTTTCTTAGTTGGAGCGACTGGTTCGATACCCTCTCTTTTGCTAGAAGATGTAGTTTTTTTTTTGTTGGAGTTGTTCGCTTAGTATGTTGTCTCTTTCCAGATGAGGTACTTCCAATTATTAGCTTCTTTTGTTCTTCTGATGATGATACCTTGTCAAGTTCTCTTTTACTGCTTTCTCCAGCATTTGTAGAAGTTGATACTGCTGGCAATTGGAGAGTATCCTGCTTCTCAGCAAATGACAAAATGAACAGTTTTGCTGGTGTTTCATCAGAATTCCTAGAAAAAGATTTCTTCAGTTGTACTTTAAACACTTTGTCAGCAAGATGTTGTTGAATATCCGGAAGGGGCAATGATTCGTTCTCCAATTAAAAAGGAGTTCTTCAAGTTCTAAGATATCGGTTGAAGTGAAGAATTTCAATTGAATTTTAACTGATTTGTACCTTTATGTTAATTGTTTCGTAGATTTGTTCAGCTTTCATTGAAAGAAGATTTTTTCCAGGTTCACCTACTAATGTTGCAATTATTGATCCACTTCCATCTGCAATTTGGACTTGAAAGCGGCACCTGTTATATAATATTATTACATGTTATTTTACATTCATAAATTGTTTGAGAAAGTAAATTTGGATTATAAAAGATGCAGTCTTTAAAAGCTATCTCTTTAATAAAGACGCTTGGTTACCTGGGTGTTAACATCGCTTGCTGATCACAGTTTACACAGTCAATAGCCTTTATTATTTTGGTCCTAACAAAGTTCTTGCATTTTGAACACATTAACTCATAAAACAGCTGCTCATTATCCAGCAACGATATTTTACCTTCAACGTGAAAAGATTGCATCTATTTAAAAAAGAAAAGTGCATAAGATTAGTTGTGTTGCTTGTACTAGTATTGAACCTAAATATATAGTAGCATATGTTGGACATATACCGCAGGTTGTGATTGGATATTTCCTATAGGTATAGCCTCATCATTTAGTGATATAAGAATTGGCGATAAAGCTATTTCCGGAGAAATTCTTTGCGTATATGTGCTCAACATTTCTTCATTCTCTTTCGCCCTGTAAATGAACATAGTTATATTATTTTGGGTCATATACACAATTAGCTTTTTGTACATGATTGTACCATTGTCAAGTATTTATCTCATACCAGTTCATCAATTCTGCAGCCTATGGATATAATGGATTTATTAATATTACAGAATTGTATCTTGTTGTAAAGGATGTCCCTGTGTTGTACATCGTATAAGTAAAAACAATTAACGTTCTTAAAACACACAGAAAAAATTTAAATCTAGTTCATACCAGCATATGAAGACCATGCAATTCGTTTTGCTAGGATTACCGGATGTTCTTCAATTTGTGCAGCTAGGTCGCTTCCATCAATCTCAGCAAAGTCCTCCCACAAGGTAAACATACAATGGTGCATACTATAGAGAAGAAATAACTAGCAATAATTAATAAGGATTGGCATTTGGTGGTAGAAGGGCCAAAGAGCAAGAAAAATTGAGGGTTGATCGTCAACTAAGGGAAGAAAAAGATGTAGCTTACATTGCACCACTTCAAATTGATGAGGTCCATTTATCTGGTATTTATTTGTCTCTTCAAAGATTTATTATTAACTTTTTGTTGTTTTCTTCTTCTGTTTTAATCATCAGCCACTGGTTCTGGATGTGTATATCAGTCCACTGTTGGGTATGTTTTATAAACTTATGGCTTATGTGAAGTTAGATCTAGCATTGCATAAGCATCTCACTTTTTTCCCCTCTATTTGGGGTTTATTTTGAGGCTGTATTAGATTCTACTTAAAGTTCTACCTTAAAAATAAAGGAAAGATTCTAGTTGTTGGTCCTGCCTTTGTGATAATAGCTTCAACTATGTAAAATCATATACTATCCCAATCTAGCAAGAAAAAAAAATCTATCTTTGCTAAAGCAAACCAATTTCAAAATTCAATTTGGATAAAACCCCACTATAAACATGCTTCATGTATGAATTCATGTAGAATCAATTGCTTGCACACTAATAAGCCAAAACTCTAATGCACCAACCTAAGGATACAATCACCAGCAGTTCATATGAAAAGATTTTCAAAATATAATTTTAATAATTAGCATAGTATACAAACACATTTTTTTGTAGACCTTTTAATATATCAATATACTACATTGAAATCCCAAATCAGGAGTGAGGTTGAGGGTTGATTGTCAACTAAGGGAAGAACAAGATGTAGCTTAGATTTCATCACTTCAAATTGATGAGGTCCATTTATGTTTATTGTACCATTTACTTTATACATAGTTCATCTTATCAAGAGAAAGCTGGAGACCAAACAAGTTCCTTGAAATTTTCAGGAGAAAGAGAAACTCAAGAACATAATATCCTCACAGCGGAATTTAAAACCAGAACACGATCCAAATAGATCAAATCAAGAGAAACCTAAGTAAAATCCAACACAGACCCAATCTTGTAAGAAGAAAGAACCTACTGCCATAGCAACTATGTAAGATCATATACTATGTCAATCTAGCAAGAAAAAAAATCTATCTTTGCCAAAGCAAACCAATGCAAATGCAGCTGCACATTGCAAGTTAGGAAGCAATTATTAGTATAAGCTTTCAAAATTCAATTTGGATTAAAACCCACCATAAACATGCTTCATGTATGAATTCATGTCGAATCAATCGCTTGCACACTAATAAGCCAAAACTCTAATGGACCAACCTAAGGATACAAACACCAATAGTTTATATGAAAATATTTTCAAAATATAATTTTAATAATTAGCACAGTATATAAACACATTTTTCTGCAGACCTTTAATTATATATCAATACACTATATTGAAATCCCAAATCAGTTGATTCCACTCCTATAGATGTTTTATCGTAAATTAGATCATTTTTAATACCCGTGTACATTAAATTTATATGACTATTTACTTCTGGCAAAAGCCCTTTGAGAGCAAAATATGACCTCTTGTGCAAATGTTAGGTGGATGTAGAAATAGTTGTAACAATTTCTACTGAGTATTATTTTAGAGGATCTTCAAGCACCCACTAGTATTATAACATATATTTGGAGGCTTGGATCATTAGATACCCACTATATAACATGCTTTCAAAACTTGATACTGGTAAATGTGGAATTGTTAAGAAACAAAAGATTGACCACAATTCACCCGTGGTACTTCAGATTATCTGATTGAAAAACGGTGTGTTTGTGTGTGTGTTTATATCAACTATAACAAATGAGCAACCAATAAAATGCTGCTATGAAGCTCGATTAAAAAATGAAAAAAATACATTAATATTGTATTTTAATGATACTATTAATAGGAACTGCTATGAAATTCAATATGTATAAAATTATTGACAATTTTTAAATAAGTAGAATGTTAGTGGACTTACTTTGTATCCATGACAATGATTTGTCGACATTTGTTTCCATGGACGCCAGCAATCTTTATTGCACCACAACTCACAACAACAACAAGTATATCTGTTTATAGGGGTGTCGTGAATATTATTTCATGAAACGACATATAAGTATAATTTAAAATACACAGTGAAGTACTCCTTACCAAACTCCACATGTCGTGGCTTTTGGTCCAGATTCGCTAAAGATACTGTGTTTAATCTTGTTGGAGCAGGCAATGGTGGATCCTCTACATTGTCTCCTTTTACTTGTTCAGCAACAGTAAATCTATCTAGAACCCATTCAAACCTATTAATAGGAATTCCATAGGGTAGAGGTGCTCTAACTTTTGCGGTTGATATCAAATATGTGCTGAAGGGAGTGAATTTCTTTTCATATTTTCCTATGTCATCTCCATACAAAACAACAACAACTTGTTCTTCCTGTATTTACAAATGATCAGTTAAATAGATATTAAAAAGTATACAACTCAAAATTAAAAAGATCAAATTTTTTCTCAATTTATATTTTTATATGATTTTTACTATAGATTAAAATAAGAAAGAAATCATAAATTATTGGAATAGTAAGCATGGAAGTACCAAGATTACCGTCTCATCTTGCGCAATCATGATTTGAAATCGTATCCGCCCATCCTTACTCTGTCTTACTCTAGCTTTTTCAATAAGTTGTACTTTGCATGTCCACTCTCTCGTTTACGGAGTTATCTCATTAATATTAAGTCTATATTCCTTATTCTGTAATAGATACTATAAAACGAGAAAAAGCAAAAAGAAGATATGGTTAGTATACCGAGTGATAAAAGTAAATACTGCAAAATAAAATGGAGAAAGAACAAAACAGTACTTGGTTATGCTATATTATCTTTGCAGAACTATTTTTTGAATGATTTCATCATAAACTACATTATATGTCGAGCGATCATCATGATCAGTTGCTATTGGGGGCCGAATCAGCATTTTTATATAGTTTGAACTTTTGCTCTTGATAAAGCAACATAAAGTTGACCATGTGAAAAGACAGGTTCTCGCAAATAAATTCCAACAAAATCCAATGTTTGACCTTGCGCTTTATTTCTGGTCATAGCAAAACATAATCGTATAGGAAATTGCATCCTTTTGAAAGGAACTGGCATTTTTTCATCTTGAGATGCTATTAATGGTATTCTTGGGATAAATACATGTGTATCTTTGAAGTCACCCGATGAAATCTTAGCACTTATAACGTGCGTTTTAAAGTCAAAGCAAGTCAACCGTGTACCATTACATAAGCCCTCACATGGATTTAGATTTCGTGATAATATAATTGGACAATTCTCTTTCAATGATAACTTATACGGCGGCAAACCAGCAGGGTTAAGAGTATGTAATAGGTCCTCAAATTGTGCCTGATCATTAGGTTCAATGGTTTCATAAATACCGACAAACGTTTTTTATGTTCCTGGAAATTTAGCTATAAGCATGTCATTTATTTCGTTTATGAAATCATTTTTTGTTGTTAGAATAACACGAGAATTTGAGGAAGATGATATTGAGAAAAATGTGTGCATATTTGGATACGTTATTGTGAACAATTTATCTAAAGATTCTCTTTCAGTTGTAAAGGGAATAATGAAAGAATCTAGAATTTCAATCTTATTTGTAGAATTGACTTTCTCTTGTCCATTTCCAATTCTCATTAAATAATCATAGAATTGAGGATCTGCTTTTGCTCTCATATTTTCGGATAAGGGCAATCTTTCAAATTCTTCCCAAATTTCAAAATATAACAAACTTTCATTAATGAAATCTTTTTTTTTTCGTTTCGCACAACAGGAAGCGTTTGTCTGAAATCACCTTCAAAAACCACAAATTTTCCACCAAAATGTATATTTGTATCCATGAGGTCTTTCAAGAGTAAATCAAAAGCTTCAATCAAAACTTTTTTTTTTTTTTGCCATTGACACTTCATCCCATACGATTAATTTTGCATCTCTAATTAAGCATGCTAGTGCACTTTGTTTGCTAATATTGCAACTAAACATATCATCAACATTTATTGAAATTTTAAAGCGTGAATGTGCAGTTCGTCCACTAGGAAGAATGGAAGCAGCCACACCAGAAGTAGTTGTTGCCAATGCTATATATCCTTTAGACAGTATAGTTGCGTGTAAAGCACGATATAAGAATGTTTTTCCTGTTCCTCCTGGACCAACAATAAAAAATGCTCCCGCTCAATGTGAGAATATTCTCTCAATAATTATATTATAAGCTTTAAGTTGATCTCTATTTAGCTTCTTGCATAGTGGCGCGTCTTCTTCACTAACGACGATTGTTCTCTCAAAATGAACTTCGTTTGCTTCTTTTGCTATTTTGGAAGGCCGGATTGTTTGTTGAACAAGTTGAAAGTCATTTATGTCAGCTTCCATAGAATGCAATATGTCATTAATATGACTTAAAACTTGAAATCGGATTTCGCTTCTTCCAATATTGGATAGTAGCTTGTAATCTTCAGACATGGGTTGTTCAAATTGTTCCCACAATTCTCTTGGGTTCACTGGATTACAATATACTAATAATGTAGCAAACAAGCGTCTTAAACTATGTGGCATTTGATAACTTGTTGCTTCTAACATGCATTCAATCAAATTGTTATCACAATGTAGAAGACCTCGCTTTTCAACAGATTCTCTGAAGCTACTACATGGTACTCCATCAAAAATTCATAAATCTTCATATGAGTTCAGTCCTCTAACATTCATCAACAACAATCTTAGATAATAGCATTCACCTTCTGTTGCATGACATGTTACAACACGTCCAATAGTATGCCCTTTTTTTCGGCGTGACCACTTTCTCTCTGTCACGACCCGACTAGAGGCCATGACGGGTACTCGGAGCTGACCACCGAGCACCACTCATTATAACCATCATACACAACCTGAACGCATATAATCTCCAAGGCAATACATAAATATACAAAAGCCCTCACGACTTCAAAAATGATATACAAGAATATACACTGATGTATCCATAAGACAACAACAACCCACGCGTCCGTATCTACGAGCCTCTACTAGAGCACTGAGACATAAGGACGGGATAGGGCCCCATCATACCCAAATATATACACAAAAGAATATGACCATAAGTAGCACCTCCGGAGTAGTGGAGTGCTCGCGAACCCCCCCGATAAGCTCCTACGGTCCGCACCGTCTCCGTTCTACGTGGGCATGAACACAGCGTCCAAAAAGAAAGGACGTCAGTACGAAAAATGTACCGAGTATGTAAGGCATGAATGATACTGGCATAATAAAGAAATAATGAAACATGAGGTGAAGATATAACCTGTACGTCAATTGCCCCTTAAGGCGAATACTATGCCTGCTTAACTTTAAAAAGAAAACACAGGTATGCATATCAGATATACCATCATCGCTAACCCACGTCCAGGTAACTTTCACAGGCCGCCCACTAGTGGTGTCATGTCCGGCCATCTAGGCACGGTGTTATCTTAAGCCGCCCGCCTTAGCAGTGTCATGCCCGACCATCTAGGCACGGTGTAATCATAAGCCGCCCGCCTTCGCGATTTCATGCCCGGCCATATAGGCATGGTGTAATCTAATCATCATATACTTGTCATAAAGCATGCATTAGAACTCAAGTACAAACTATAACCCTATCGGGGTGACGTAAGGTCGAGAACCCCCGATTCCATTATGGAGTAGTCATGATCATCATGCCTCACCTTGAAGGAACTAGCATTTTAAGGTGAGTATAGCAACAATGGATAACATCAAGGAATCATTAGCTTCATACGAATATCATATTACAAGCTTTGGAATCTCTAGACTTAGACTCATCATCATCATTGTCATATTCACAACGCATCTCTTGTCTTTATTTCATGAGAAGCTCTTACGAATCATGGACTCATAGTTTCCGAAATATAAGAAAGTCATGGAAAGATAAAGGAAGTCATGCTATAGGAATCATGCCTTAGAGAAGAAGAGACTAGCCTTACATACCTTTGTATATCTTCAACTCTATCGTCTAATTGCGTGCCTCTCAAGCTTGCGATTTTACCTTCAAGAGAATTCGTACTAAGGTCAGATAATAGAAGACATACTTAAGCTTAAGCTAGGGCGACTAAGAGCTAACGAAAATTGGGCAATATCCTCTTTGTTTCAACAACCTTCTCCAACTGTAACAATTCCCCAAATAGCAATAGCAACATCCACAATATCGAAATCAATGATCTTCACCGAGCTATACATCATTCAATTCTCACAATTCTATTTCAAAGTCATCCATAACCATAGCTATAATACAACACCACATTCATCCTCATATAATGCTTCTTTAACATCATTTATATCATTTACAACAAGATCATACTCACAACATGTCAAGAACTATAATTCAAGTCAAGTCATAATTCAAGAACATTACTATTTTCATATTTGCACTCCATGTCCTCCTCCCTTCCATAATCTAAGTCTTTTAACCTCTCAATACTCTTAATAACATGAATTGAACATAAAACTCACCTTGGATGATGTAGGAATGGACTTTGGATGAGATTACTCCACTTGGAGAAAACCCTACTTCAACACAAAAGGGTTTCTTGATCTCTACAAACCCTAGTGAGCATCCATACACTTGATTTCTACTAATCCTTGGTGTTTAATCCTTGATTTCCCCTAGATTCATGATAATATGATGAGAGAATATTCTAAAGCTTCCAAGACTTAAAGAGAAAGTGAAATCCGAAAAATAAGAGAATGCTTCGTCTATTTATAGCTGAAACCAGAAAATTCCAGAGAGTCGGTTCGACGAGCAAGTCGACGACCCGTCGACTGGCTCCGTCGACTCACACCTGCAAATGTCTGATTGCAGAAGCGCAGGGACGGTACATATCGACGGTCCGTCGACATGTCGACGGCTCGTCGACCGTGACTAGTGCCTGCAGACTTTCCCGATTCAATTCAGATTTCGCCGATTTGATCCGTTCAACTTATAGGCTCGTAATATACCTAGAATACCTGCTAGTACCTCCATACATGGGGTAAAATACTTAGCATCTCAATACTCGGGTACAAATCTCCATTTCAAGGCATACTCAACTAGGAAGCCGTAAGTTTTTCCTACAATGAAAATGAGAGGTGTAACACTGTCCTTAGGTGACCACACAAAATATTCAAGAAATTCTTTATACAAAAAATTAAGTTCTATAGCGTCTGTGTTAGTTCTATTCATGTAAAAAAATTCAATTAGCATGGTCAGCTTAATTATCGAATTATTTACAACTGCACGTATATTAGCATTGTTTTTAAATGAAACAAATTGTTGTCCCTCAAGATGAATTTGAAGGGAACATACACTTGGTGACATTTCACTAATAGAGAAACCAAACAAGCGCCCGTTCCGGTGGTGATACCATCTAGCGATCGATATTCTTTTATTTCGTCAATTTCTACATTTTTCTCATTAGCATGTACAGAAAAAATGCAATTTTATCATGTCCATTACAAATATATTTATATAGACACTTCACGACTTTAACGTCAGAGCATACTTCAACATTCATATGACAATTAAATTTTCCAAGCAAAAAAGACCCACGACTTGTCCAAGTAGTGCTCTCTTATATTCTTGTTATTCCTGTATTTCGCCTTCTATAAATTGGATAAGAATCAGCTCCTTTTGAGGTATGATCGGTGAAGCTTTTTGGATAATTAAACTTGCAACAACCCATCTTCTTCATGCAAGGATTCGTAGGATTAAGATTTCCACAAGGACTATGCATCATGTGTTAAAGAATGCATGAATATAAATTTGGTTCTGCATCTTGATCAGGTAATTCAGCACTAATAATATTAGCATAAGATTCCGGTGTTAACAACTTGTATTCAGCAGTTAGTATAAGAAGGAAATAAGCATGTGGTAAACCTCGTTTTTGAAATTCTATGATATACATAAAAGCTGCAACTTTTTCAAAAATATTTCGTTTTAGGATATCTGTTTTTAGTTCTTCTATTTTTGCTCTAAACACTCTGCTAATTAGATCATGTCTATTTTATGCTTCATCAACAGATGCTAAATGTTCCTTTATTCTGGCCACACATCATGGTTATAAACAAATCAGGTTTACCAAAACACAGGACTAATGCAATACTAATGCAATAGCATCCGTGTAGCGTTGACGCATATCTCTAGGGCCACCAATAAAAGAATTCGAGAGAAATCTTCTCTTACCGATATTTGAAGCATCTCTCTCACCAAATCTCAAAATATCAATGAGTCCTTGTAGTACATCCGTTCTGAATAAATCCTGATTAAATGAATAAAAATCCAACCTTTGTGTTTCAAGTTTTATATATTCGTCAACCGAATATTGCTGAAATATTCTTCCAGTGTGTAAGATTTCATCTTCTTCATCATCTCTCATTTGCAGTTTGTAACAATAATATTCACGAACAGACACCGTATTCCGTTTCCGCTTTCCCTTGTTCAGAATATCATCCTCCATTTCAAGATACCCGTCAAGAGAGCAAATGTTTCGTATGTTTTGTATCTCTTCATTTTCATAAGTTCTAGGATGTCTACAAATGTTCTCTATCCCACAAATTTTCTTAATACCACAATGCCATCCACTTTGACTGTGTGAAAAAAATAACGGATATTGTAAAGCATCATAACATCCATAATAATAATTTACTCTTTTTGTACAATTGTTGTGAGTATAGATTTGAATGTGAGGTGCCCGAATAGCACTACCATCATTTTCTTCAACCCATATTGTTGCAACTTCAGAGGAGGTAGGCAGGTTATATACTCGTTGGTCTAAACCCGCATCACATCTAAGACCAATGTGAAAGTCTTCAAGGTTTGAAATATTTACCAAAGATCGAAGAAAGATAGAATATGGATTATTTGATAATATGTCCATCAGTTCCTTCACTACTGATTCATGAACTTTGTTGGAACAAGCCATCCTATATGCTAACTCGTTACTAGAAGTACAATTGTAGGTTTTTTGGTTTTCCATCTCGTGGATACAAATCATTTATCAAATGATACATTTGTCCTTGAACTTTAAAGGTATATACACCACAATTTCTTTTAGCCAAATCTTTATCATACTTTGCACCAAGTGATGTAAATGCGAATAGGTTATTATACGATCTTATGTATGTACGGAAGTGTGTGGATTGTTCATCATCTCCAAAATATAGATTCCGTAATTTTGTTGGCATCTTATGTGAAGATAGCTTGACAGTACCGTTGGCACAACAAAACGCAGGTGGTTCATATTCAAATCTCTTTGCAGAACAAAATTTACAGTTTGGAACTTTTTTTTTAGTGGGACATAATTTGATTGTGGCTGCTCATCAAATGCATCTAAAGTTGAACCTAAAATTAAAATAAAAAAGATGCTTATTAATCAAGACCAAATATTAGCCATCGACATGACTAATATATTATAAACTCACCTTTTTCATAGGTGTACAACGAATGCACAGTGGAGTTTGTAGAGGATACATATATTGGCACTATCCCAATTGGACTACGGGAAGTTGCATTTTCAAGAAGTCTACGTCTTTTTGATTCTTGGTATTTGGATTTACGTTGCAATGTTAAAGCTTGTTTTTCCTCAACTGTCATGTTATTGTATTTTTCACGTCATTTGATGTTTCTATTTGTAACTGAGGCAGAGTGCTTATTTTGTTTTCCACGTTCCATCAAAACCAAACTCTATTGTTCCAACAGATATTGTTCAAACTATCTTTCTTTGAGAAAAGAGATTTTTCAAACTATCCCCAAATCTTTAAGTGATATAGTGAATTTTGTTTTATAGGCATAAAGAGCACACAAGTACAAACGTAAGTGGCATGATAGAAAGAAGAATAGTAGATTGATACGAATCGAATTGGGGAAGAACCAATTCAATCCAAAACGCGGAATTTAAAAATACAAAGAAAAGGAGATAAGAAAAGAGGATACAAGCAAGACCCAATTAGGGTGAATTTATGGGCAACCTTGGATATATTAAATTCAACACCTCTCAATCTAATTCAATCCTAAAAGAACCTATACTATTTGAAATCAAGGCAAGAGTGATTCAAATGAATCCACAAATGAACAACTCTTCACGAAATCAATGGAATTAAAGGTTCAAAGACCAACAATGGATTCCACCATCATATTGACTAAAATAGGTCTAGAATCTACCTAACAATCTATCACTCAAAATATGAGTATCTCTCAAATATTCATCATCAAAATCTAAGTAATGAAATGAAAGACAAGCTATACATACAAGCTAGTAAACAAGACTAATAGGCAATTACAATGCTACCCTTAATGAAGTAAGGGCCTTGTTTGGCTAGTCTTCTTAGTGTAGTCTTCAATTCAAGGATTGGTCTTCAATGGCCAAACACGCCCCCTCCTTGCATAGATGGCCCTCTAATCAACCTTGCATGCATGGCCTTCTTGCAAGCATAACCCTCCTTGCACAAAGTAGCCACTTGCACAAATAACCCTTTACGCAAATAGCCATGTTTCGGCCTTGAATCACCCAAGCTTGCAATTGTAGCCACTTTAAGAGGCAAGCCTTGGGCCTTGGACTCTTGACTTCTTCTCCTATGCTATCTCCCATAGCTTGAAGGCCCTCCAATGACTCCATTTAAATGCTCCCGAAGCTTCATCATCCATGAATCCTCTTCCAACACAAATCCTTGGAGAAGTTTGAGTAGTTGAGTCATTTGTGCCATTTAAGATCATATCATAGATGCATCATAATACATGCACATACAGGATGTATAAATCTGTCATCAACATGAACACAACTCAACATAAAGAAGAGCAAATCATTGTTAAGTTAGAAGCTTACATGTACAATGTTGACTCCTTATCTGGAACGCCTTTCTTACTTCTTCAGTTTTGTGCATCCAATAGCGAGGAACGATTATAGTCCTTGAAAGATAAAATGAAGTTATATCAAGTTTAGTAGTCATTTGGGCAAATCTACAAACATAAACCAAAGGATGATTCTCTGTTTGTCTATTTGTCGAGTACAAAGGCACCAATAATATATGTATTTGCAGCCAAAAAAAAATCACATAGGCAAAAACACTTCTTATTGTGTTTTGTTGTCACAGCGTGTAATTGAGATTAGGCCCTCAATGGTCAAGGTCAAGGCAGATCCAAAACTGTCAAGAGCTGAAACGTTTAACTCATTGGAAATAAATACACCCAGGTATTTGGACTTTTTAGTTAATTCAATGAAGGAATTTTCTTTTAACCATGAAACTTGGAATTCTACTTTCATCACCCTTTCACTTTATTTTAGAAATATCGTACTCAAGCCTGTTTCTTAAACACTTAGAGCTGCAGGTACATGTGCATATATATGAGAAAAAATCAGGTACTATGCATTTCCATAATTAGTTAATACTAGTAAGGTAAGACCATAGAATTTCAATGCAAACAGTAATTAGAGTTCATAGATCCTAAGTAAAATTGTAGAAACAAATTAAAATCATGCCAGAGGTACAAGAAAACACAAGATTAGGGTTTACCCATTTTGACATGTCTTTTTCAGCCCATTTTAGCAAAAAAAGGGAAGCAAATTCCCCTTCTTTTAGTACAAGTTGAGGTGGTTCCTCCATCTACCCCTAATATCACCTTTGTTTCATAACCTATTTACCAATACAGACAAACACTCCAACTATTTCTTAATTTCAATATGTGGATTTAATATAGGATATAATGGAATTGATTAGGAGTGAAAGATATGGAGATGAAGATGGTTGAATTATGATGGTGCTTTGTCTACTCTCTAAGGTTGATTCCGATCCCTACTTTTATTTAATTGAAATCAGAAACAAAAGAACAAAATAGAAAAGGAAAATAGTTTTTGTTGTGAGGATCTGGTCAAAAGGATTTGTCCGGAAACATTAGCTATTCCCCATATATGGAGAATCTCAACAGAAAGGACCTAAAATAAAATAGACACAAAAGCTAAACCCTTTAATTGATCAGAAGACATTAAAATGGAGCAAAAGAAGATTTTACCTTGGCTTGAGATTGTGGAAGATGCTGATGGAAAACAAATGGAAATCCATGGAGCTTTTAAGAAAGTTGAGACCGACTTTGTTTTTGGTGAGTTATCTTATTGTACAGCAAAGGACAACACGTGCAGCACATTCATTGAATAAAATAAAAAGTGAAATTACAATTCTAACCCTGTGAGGGCTACAAAAAATTCTTCATTCCCTCTTATATTAAATAGTAATATATATAAAATATGAGAGGTGAAAACAATACGGTAAAGTCAAGTGATAAGTTAATAACAAGTCACTTGACAATTTTAGGTCAAACTTTAGTTGACTCTGTAATAAAATTGAATTTAAATTTTAAATAAAAGATAAAGATGTTATTTTTCAATTCCAAATAGGCAGCACAAATTGCAAAGATAGAAAGATAATCTTTGTATCAAGTATTTGACTCCATCCTAAAAGAGTCCTACGCCTCACATAAAGTGTTTTGTCTCGTTTTACGAGACGTAGTGGATTTTGTTTCTTTGGAGACGAAAACAGTAACGAACTAGAGTGTTGTTAGGGCCGTCGTTTTTCTACTAATGTTTTTAAGATACGAATTTGTGTAGTTTTTCCAATACTTGTGGGTTTCTTGCTCATCTAGTGGTCGCATTTTTGATAAACCCTAAACCCTCACGGATTAATTATCTTGGGATTATAATCTCGAGCTTATAGACCCGGGACTAATTTATCCCATCTAGGAGATGGGATAAAATAATCTCAAGGTTAGTGGGATAAGGTGGGATATCCCATCCTTAGGATTGTACTTCATTTTATACTCTATTTGGTAGAAGGTATAAATTTATCTTGGATAAATTTACACCTTCTACCAAACATGGTACAAAAAATTAGTACTGAGATATCCCAGCTTATACCATGCACCAAACGACCCCTAACAGCTATTTGTTGCTTCCCGTTTCTTCTTATACTGTATTATGGGGTCATTTGGTAGGCGGGATAAGGTGAGATATCCTGGGATTAACTTTGGAATAAATTTTGTACCTTGTTTGGTTGAAGGATAAATTTATAGCTTCAACCAAACAAGGTATAAAGTTTATCCCAAAGTTAGTCTAGGATAACCCATCTTATCCCATCAAGGTTGGTATTATTTTGTGCCACCTCCCAGGTGGGATAAATTAGTCCTGGGATTATAATCCCAGGACTATAATACTGGGATAACTTAATCCGCGTACCAAATGACCCAAAATAATATGGGCTCGGGTTTTTGGGATGGGATTGGGCTTTCACGAGTAAGGACCATGTAGCTCAACCCGAAGCATTTTTTTTTCGCGGATTGCCCTTCTTTTGGGGTGGTCTTTAAATTTTGCCCCTCATATTTATAGTCTTTAAATTATGCCCTCTGCTGGTCTTTAATTTTGCCCTTCGCGTTGCAACACGAGCGTTCACGCGAGAAATCATGAGGTTTTGGGTTCGAACCCCGCTCGACATAAATTAAAAAAAAAAAATTACAAAGCAAGGTTTGGGTCGCGTGTATGCCGAACCGTCATACAACATTGTTAAGGAATTACCAAAGTTATCGGATCCGGCATACTCGTACCTTATGGGCGGACTTGGCATAAGTATCTTAGGGTCCGGCATAACTTTGGTAAATCTTAACAAGTTTATGCGAGTCGAGATACTTATGGGCAAACTTTTAATGCGCGAACTTTCTTTAGGGCGCTAATCTTTTCTAGTTATGCCTTATGGGGGCAGGACTTTTAGTTAAGGCACAACTAAAAGTATGCCCCATAAACTAAAAGTATCTTATAAGGCGGAACTTTTCCTTAAGGCATATTTAAAAATTTGCCTTATAAAGATAAAATCTATGTCTTAAGGAAAGTTATGCATTATGGGCATAAGTTATGCGTTGAGGATATGGGGCATACTTTTAGTTATGCGTAACTAAAAGTACGCCCCATAAGGCATAACTAGGAAAAGACTTTAAGTTAAGACTTAACTAAAAGTTTGCCCATCATATCTCGGACTAAGATAAACTTGTGAAATAATTACTAAAGTTATACGACCCGCATACTTATGCCAATCTGCCCATAAGGCATAAGTATGCTAGGTCCTACATAATTTTGATAATTCCTTAACAAGTGTATCTTGGGGAACCATAGAATTTAAAGCTAAATCTTGCGAATTTTTTTAAATTTTTTGACTAAGTGGGGGTTCGAACCTGAAACCCATGGGTTTAGCCGAAGGGCAAAATTTAAAGATTTCAAATATGAGGTGCAAAATTTAAAGACCACCCCAAAAGAAGGGCAATTCGCAACCTGAAGAGTAGGCCTAGCCTATTTAGCATTTAATAAGGTTCATTGGCAGTTCTGTCCCAATTTTGTGCTAGTCTTTAATTTTCACCTCTCATAACAAACAATTTTTTCGCGGTGCATAAATTTAAATATTCGTACAATTCCATCTTTTATTTTTTAAACTAAAAATGAAATACTCAATTCCCCTGTCTTAGATAATTATATTTTAATCATATTTTTTTTCTTGATGTTTTAATTATATTTCAAATCTTACATCGGCCATCTCTGGCATGTTGTAGTTATTAAAGACTCAGCAACGAAAAGGAGATCCGCGTCAGATATTTCACAAGCCATAATTCAACTTCAAGAAATTTTGTAACCTTATTGAACTTTAAGACATTTTGTAGATAGCTATGCTCAACACACATTAAAGGAAGCTCTTCAATAACTTATCCAACATGGATGCAATTAGCAAGAAATTGGTAAGAGTCTAAATAGTGTAGACTTGTAGTAATTGAGATAGTATGTAAGGCTGTCAAAATACCTCGTGTGTTTTCTTAAACTTGTGTTTCATAAAAGGATATTAATCCAAATAATTTTTTGAAAGTCTGAATACTAAGATAATAGTAAAATCATAAGAAAAGATCGCGTCATTATCAACTCTCTTTTTCCAATGCGTCATTATCAACTCATGTTGCAACTATATAAGAAATCTAATGGAGTAAATGTTAACAATGGTGCATTTACTTGCAAACGTTAATTGTTAATCTTGTGCTCTTACACAATAGTAGTCTAGTTTGATTTATAAAATCATCAACGAAAAAAATGCCTAGATGCTAAATTCAATCTGTAACTTCAGTGTCAAATTTGCAAGTTGTAAAAGGAGATCCTCTTAACTTTTAAACACAGATGAATGGTTTAGTAAATTAACTTTGGTTTCCGACCTCCATCTTAGCTCAAAGCCCTCTAAAGGACTTGAGACTTCTTTTGTCTATATATGTAAAAATTCAAGGCTAACACATCATCAAGTTAGTGTTGAATGCATCCTGATACAAACACGCCATTTTCATCATTATCCACAGAATATTTCATTCAAAACTCGAATGATTAAAAAAATAGTTCCAAATACAGAGGCGCAAAACTTCGCCATTCGGGGCGATACCATAGCAAAGTCAGTAAGAACTATATAAGAACAATGTGATCGGCTTTATAAATGGCCTATCACCAAATCTTCTCCACTAAAATTGAGAATACTAGTAACAAAGAAGATTTACAGAGTAAAGGAAATGAGAGAGGAAGTAAGCATATAAATTAGTTTGACCAGAAAAGGTAATTTTTCTTCTGGAGATATTATTCACCTGCCCAAGTCCCAACAGTGCGGTTCTTGGAAGACTTATCGGAACATCCAAACCCCGGCCTTTGCATATTGAGTCATATATAAATCTACAGGCTCCCGACAACATCACGAGCTCTTTTTCTTGAAGAATTCAGTCTCATGTCCCCTCAAAACCAGAACTCCTTCCTTCAGCAAATGCAAGCTTTCTATTTCTTCTAAAAGCACCAAAAACCAAAACTCAATAATTACCACCTTCTGATGTGCAAACAGCAAAGACGTGTAAATTTTCCTAATTAATCGAACCACTTGGATCCCAGATCTACAAGGAAGCAATTACTCATGACAGCAGCAAGCAGCCAGTTGAATGCTAAACCTTTCAATTATTTTTGATGAACAGCGCTCAGCTCAATCACCTCAAGCTACTCTGGACCTACAAGAAACAAAAGGCAAGCATGCTTTCCTCAATATGCAAACAAATATGACCATGCGGTAATTGGTTTTTCTATTTATCTTCCGAAAACTTTTACTCATACATCATCAAAGATAAAAGAATATCAGGGCGACTACACCTCAAAACAACATTACATACAGCAATTTGCTTAGCTAATGACTGCACATGAATCCAACTTTCCTAATTTTACAACCAACACCAATATGCGAAACGGGGAACAACCAAGACCCAAAAACTTTTCCGGTTTACTAGGTTTTAGGTTTCGGCAAGAAAACAATGTAATGTAAGTTGAGGCAAAGATACCTGATAAAAGTAATCAAATAGCCAATAATCAGAAGATGGAAGGAGAGAAGGAGTTAGTCAGCAGATCCTTTGAAAGTCCAGGGCAGGGGTTTTGATTCTTTTGAATTTGAAGGGCAGCAGGAAGGATATAGCAATGTCCATTTGCGAGAAACGCAAATTCTCAATATTTTAGTCAATGCAGCAAGCCATCAAAGCAAAAGCAGACAAGTGTGACTGTGTGAGTTAGCAAACTGGAGGGCAATTAAAGTGTACATAGGAAAGACGATTGCATCTCTGAGATATATAGAACAGTGCTCCTGACAAAGCTTTTTGGTTTGTTTTGTCACAAACTCAGAGGTGGAGGTGAAATTATCAGATGTTTGGACAGGTAACCAGCAAAAACAATTAAAACTCTCAAATGATACCAAACCAAATAAAGCTAGAAACTGAGATTGGTCACCACATAGCATGAGTATTTGATCCTTGTTCTTTTTCTTTTTCTTTTTCAAATAAAAAAAAAAAAAAAATCCTCCAAATCACAACCAACCCGTAGGAAAATCTCCACCCCGAAGAAAAAATAGAAAAATTGAACTGTAAAAAAGAGTAGGGGAATGAGGGTGGACAATGTAGAAAGCCAAATGCAGAACACAAAATAAGTATAGAAAAGAATAATGAATGTACCTGATAAATATAATCCTATCACCTACTAGTCAACACCCGGTAGTTGAGGACAAGGTCTTCAGGTTTCTTCCATATATATGCACGGACAGTCGCTAAGCTCATATCAGGGGATAAAACCTGGTAAAAGTACAAAAGGAGTTCATTAACCAGGAACCAGAGTGAGCAGACCCTACATATTACATATTGACCAATTATCTAGCCACATCCTTCAACATACACAGATTTCGTGCAGTCCACTAATGCAAAAAATTTGACATCCGTACTTCCATACAGCACAAGAAAATGAAATGGAAAAACAAACAGTGCTTGAAACTAATGCTTAACCAGCTAAGTATCCCACACAATACAAAGAAGATATCTGAACTTGCCTGGTTACTGCACAAGATCTCAATGGATGGCTTAAGCTTTTGCCAAGGCTTCAGCCCAGTCCGAAATAAGCCGTCTCCTCCAATAGCTGGGTGTGTCACCTGTCCACCAGGAATTCCAGCAGTTCCATCTGAGCTTATGCTATCCAGTGGCTTCTCAAGAACCATCTTTTCTATAACATAGTTGATGACCTGAAAAACAAATAGTGCAATTTATCGAAAACCATTGGCAATATGTATGTCCATAGGCACCACAATGATTATGTAATTTTTGTTTGTATTAAGATTTAAGATTAAAGCATGTAGACTGATCACTGCAATTAGCCCCCAAACATTATAGGCTGTGGTTGAGGGATATAAAGTCATATCTAACAGGCCATCTCCAACAGAAACAATTTCTTGATGAACGTTTTAGGGCTTTTTACAAGGAGATGATTTATCCACCGCCTGAAGCTCCATCACAAGTAACAAGTAAGTGATCGTGTGGTCTACCATGAATGGTCTAAAGTATTTAGACTATTTCTTAGATTTTCATCCCACCAAGGTTTGGACCACACCTATAACAATTGCATTAACAACCATATTCCAGATTCGCAGATAACCAGTGCAACAGTATTGTTTCATTGGATCAATAAGTTGTATAATCATCCAAAAAAGTGGTTGTGCGGTTGTATGACTTCCATTATTATTGACAATGATTCAAGGCAGATATTCCTCGCCATCTTTCTCTCAAGAACATAGTTGTTACCAACCTATATAGATGCTTCAGTTAGTTCATTGGCATATTCCTCCAGTATATCTTTGAGTTTCTTTACTACGTAAATGCATGGGACACAAGAAATAAGGGGTCAGGAAAAGAAAATTGTCTAAGTGTCTTGGTAGTATGCATAACACAGCAAGAGACATTAGTAGCCACTATTGATTCCGCCACAAGATTCAAGGTAAAGATGCTTACTTTGTGAATTCTTAATATGCGAGGCGCACTCAGTTTTCCTTGGGTAAGGATCTGGACAGTAGAACCCTCACATGGATGCAAGTAGAAGCTACATCTGCAATCCCATTAAGAAGAGCGGAGACAATGGTCAGGGAAAAGTGATTTTGCACATAAAGAAGGAAGATCACGTGTTTTCCAAGCATTGCTGCTACTCAGAGAGTTAACAGAAATGTAAGTGCCTTCTAAACAAGTGCTCTATAATTTCAACATGCAAGTCAAGCACTGTGAAGAAAGTAGAATACAGTTATAATGGAATATTACTTGGTATTTTCCCTGGGAGGCAACCGATTGTTCATCACACAATCCATTACCCACCATGGCATGTCCTTTTCATCTTCCGTTCCATCTAAGTCGGTAATCTTTTTCCTCCATGGGCCACTTTGAGAACCCTCGGTAATAATTGACGGAGGGGATGCTGCTGAAAATTCAAAGGGAGGATATACTGCAGCATCATTGTCAGCATTACTGTCCGCTTCAATTTTTGACGCAGTCAAATTCCTTGTAGGTACATCCTTTCCAGCTGGGGCTTCCCCATTGGCTAAAGCTTGAGATCCAAATCTCTGCTTTCTTTTGGTTAACCAATGAGCCAACAGCCCTTTAAGAGTTTCTCGTGCCAAATTAACCTAAGCATTAAAAAAGCCAATCACAAAATTTAGTTCATCTCTAGCAGAAATATCCAAAAGTTTTATCATGTGAATGATAAATCAGGAAGTTTATAAAAAAAATCTAATTGATTAATTAATTAATAGTAATAATAACCATATCAAGGTATTGGGTGTCTTCAATCTACTGTTAGTATTACTACAAAGCACACCATATACTATAATTCAACTCCCAGAACTAGTTAAAACATCACAATTGAAAAAGTCAGGTCTGTGATACATTTCTGCATAACCATCCATGTACCTTCTTAAAACAACAATAAGTACAATGCCTTGATCCAAAAACTATTTAGGTTGGCTTTACCAATCCTCTATACCCGTTCTGCTCGATTTAGGCCCATTTCCTTCAAATACTAAATGATTTGTCTTAAGACAGATTAGGAGTTCTCTTTTTTTGACAAGGTAAAGTTTACAGATTAGGATTTCTCTGAAACTATAGATTCCCTAATTCTCACATTTGTCCCTGCAGTCACATGTAACTTTCTTACCAAACTAAAAGGACTCCTAGTTTCCGTTAACGAACGAGGCTCAGTTGGTTGAGCAAGGGAGTTCCATAATGGAGGTCTCAGGTTCGAAACCACCTGCCTACGACAGCAGGGGATTTGCCTTCTGGGTCGAGCTCGTCGCACGACGCTTGCCTAGTGCGGGTTATCTCTACTGTGTAGTTTGCGGGCTATTGCACAGGAGCGGGGTTCACCCTGTGCGCACCCGTAGGGCAGCGGCTCCGGGTTCCCTTGTGTTTAAAAAAAAAAAAAAAAAAAGGACTCCCAACAAACACCGGAACTAGTGGAAGTGTACCAGCAATAACTAAATCTTAATCGCAAGTTGCAACTAGTTGTTTCACCTATATAAATACTTTGCTTCAATTGTTTTTTTCCTTCATTAAGTCCACATACATTCCAAGATAAGATCTTCTGAGACAACTTTCTTCCATGTGTTTTTAGGTCTACCTCGGCCCTTTTTAATGTCGTCTATCAGTAACTTGACTAAACCATGTTGCGCAACCTTCTCTTAGTTTATCATTTATATATGCTACTTTGATGAAAGATCAAGAAGACCAAGAAATCCAAGAAATCCAATAAAACCAAGAAGCACATGATTGAATTACAAGAGAAAGAAAGCCCAAGAATCACAAGATTGATGATTAATTTCTTCCAAAAATGGGAATTCTTGTTTCTTGAATCTTTTTCTAAATAGGTTTCTTGTTTCTTGATTTATATTATAGTAATTTCCTATCATTAGTAGGATCTTATCCTAGTTCTAGTAGGATTCTAATTTTCTTTATTCTTTTCGTTGTAGAATAGAGATTTTACTTTCCTTGTTTTTAGCTATTTCCTTTCCAGAGTAGAATAGGGATTTGTACTCATTAAAGAAGAGACCAAGGCCTTTATAAAGAACTCTCACGCTATGTAATAGAGAATCCACGTTTTTAGCATAACCCTAAGTTTGCAATAGAGTTATTTTCTCTATTTGGTCTTCTTTATCCTTGTTTTTGGTTCCAAGCAAGGTGGTGATAGTCTTTATCTTGTTCAGTTACGTGTGGTGTTTCTTTATCACATTTATTGATTTCAAGAGGTGACTTAGGAACTTTATAGGTTCTTGACCTTTCAAGGACACTTTTCTTGATTACAAATTCATTTTTCCACAGCCAGAATTCTGAATTTCTTCCCATCGTTTCACCCTTGGTATTTACTTGTTTTAAACGAATAAATAGTTATTCTCAGAGTTCAGATCGTCATCTTTCACCTCGTTTTAGAATCACCTAATTCCGAGATATATAACCTGAGATACGTCCGTTTCTTGAAATCTGCCCATCAAATCGCTTCAAGAACAAGATCCTGGTCGATTGGTTCTTCGTTAACTCGAAGAATCACATCATACTTGCACCCTTTTTTATAACCGAGAAACTCCCTGAGCCAGTGACGCACAGTTAGAAGCTCGGTGGATAATTAGCCCACTCTCCACTTGAACACCAGCCTTTTGTCTGTGGCATGGTTTGAACCTCTGCTACTTGCACCTTATACCAAATGTGATCAGTTATACTATCATTCCATTTTACTGAATGGATAGATTGGTATTCAGACAGGGAAGCCCATTTTCACTGTTTCTTTTTATATGGGGAGGGAGAGTGGGAGGGGATGATTTGTTGAGTGGTTAGGAATCACAGCAATTTGCAAACTTAGCCACCGAGTAAGATTTCTTAGGGACACCGAAACTTGTAAATTAAGATACAAAGACGGGTGCCAATTCTCTGAATAGGTGGGCAACAAAAAAAAACAAGATCAGCAAAGTGATTTATCACTATCCCCTCTAGAAGAAACAGGCTGCTGAGATCTAAGTTGTATACATGCATAAACTTCCCAAAAAGCTAGTAATATCTTCGTCTTCATCTGCTAAATAGTCCTTAGCCCAGACAAGAACATTTTTAGTAAAACATTCCACGACCTGTAAGCTAGTATTGACATCCAATTGAAGCTAATGGGTATATCTACTAGGTGTATATGCTAGGTCAATACAGGTATAACTTATCGAAAATTTCTAAAACCACAGAGGAAACAAAAATAAAAAATAGACTACAAAATAAAAAGCATGTCAACATCCAACTGTTGTTCTTAAAGAAGTCCTCTTACTTTCGTAAGGCAAATAATTGCATACACATTCAAATGGAAGCTAATTAAGATCTGAAATATAATCCAAACCTGAAAATTTCAGGCTTGACAAATGAATTACATAACAAATGTAAAACACCAAAATAAAGAAAAATGAATTAGTCAAAATCACCTATCTCTAACAAAGTTAGATTACTCTATCTAATAAGATATTTTTCACGCAAACTTTGATGCTGACTAGTTGGCAAAAGGGGTGAGATGCCATGTCTATACTTATTAAACTTTTGTTCAGCATTAAGAAAAACAGAAGCTAACATGCTAGTTCCTGTAAAACTATCTTTTTTGGCATTCAATCTTGATGAATAACCTAAGTAAAACAGAAGCCAAGAGACCATATAATTCAACAACCAGATGGGAATAATGGAAAAAAATTAAAGTGATTTACAAACCAAACGGAAACTTGAAAATAAAATAACGCTATCAGTAAGTACCTTGTCATCTTCAGGCTTCCCTGGAATGCTGAGGTCAGCAGAGTACATCTCAGCAGAAAAGCATTGTGGCGTATCCAGATGTACAGCCAAGCTTCCAAGCCTAGTGTCCACAGTGAACCATGCAGGGATGCTCAACTAAAGAGGCAAATAATATCAGAAGAAAAATTACATGTGAAAGTTGGATAATTCTACAAAGATATTTACCAAAAAAAAAAAAAAAAAAAAAAAAAAAAAAATTCTACAAAGATATTTACCATCTCAAAAAGTTCTTCTTTCTTCTTCTCAAATGAAACCTACATTTGGAAAAAAACACAAACGGTAAAAAGAAGTTAAGAGGACACAGTAAGAAAAAATGTTGAGAGGCAGAAGGTGACAATTCTCATAATTCAGAGAATATTCTTAAAAGCGTTTGCTCAAAACATGTCATTGTAACTTAGCACGCTATTAGAAACATTACATTCTAACCTCTCCATAGTTGTGAATCACAGTGCCTCTAGTGATCTCCCACAACTTCACTGTACCAGCAGTATCCTTTAAAGACATAATCCATTATCAGGTTACTGAATCATATTCTTTATAAGACAGTTTAACCTCATTAAGAACAATAAGTCATAAGCTACACAGGTATAAAAGCAAAACAAACTTACTTTAGTCAGGACATGTCTTCTGTTGTTCAAAATCTCATGCTGCACTATTCCTGGAGTTCCACGAATGCTGAGAGATGGTTCTTTATAAACAGGCACCTACATTATTGGCCAATTGTGCGCTTTTCAAGATTTAAATATATGGGACGAAAGAAAGAGAAGAGTATTTAATTTGGAAGGGGCAGATAGATGGTTCCTATTCAGTGAAGTCATGTTACTGCATGTTAGTAAAAGAAGCCAACCAAGAAACTTATAGGTCATGAAAGAAGGTTGGAACTCTTAAGGCACCAGCGGAAGTATTGTGTTTTACATGGCTACTTATCAGAGAAGCTTGTCTAACCCAAGACAACTTGCAAAAGAGAGGCATACAACTAGTCAGCAAATACTTTCTACATGGAGGATAATCTGGATCAAATGAATTTTTTTTTTTTTTTTTTGCATTGTCCTTTCACTTCTCAGATTTTGCTATGTTCTCCAATGTTCTGAACCTCAAATGGGCCATGCGTAATTCACCTGCTGATCTGTTACTATGCTGGCACAAAAAGGGCTTATCTAAGAAACTGAAGAAGGCTTGGAACTCCATACCTGCATGCATTTGGTGGTGCATTTGGAAGGAAAGGAATAGAAGTGTTTCAGTGGAAACAACAGCTCTGTATTGAAGATCAAATCTGAATGTATACTTTTGATTTATTTTTTGTGTAAAGTGGAGTAGATAGATGATGTGGAATCCCTATTGCAGTTCACCGACCTATTTTGTGTAGCTTAGTTATTCTGGGGTTTCAGTATTTTTTTGTTTGTTTGTTTGTTTCCCTCCCTTTTTGGATGTAACCACAGCACTTTCTTAGTGCTAATTTTTGACTTCAATAATACTTACCGTGTAAAAAAGAAAGAGAGAGAAGAGAATTATGGATGAACAGCTTGAATATTCCATCAAGCATGTTGGAGATTAAACAGTGTTTACAAGTAATCCTAAAAAGGAAACGAAAGTAATTCCAATTCCTAATTGCATAATCATAGGGATTTAAAACATCAACTACCTCACTATCAAAATGCTATGAATGAAGTGTTGAATATCTAGCATACTAACATCTCACTAGTTTAGTCATCTCCTTATTCAGTTGTGTTGCAATTGTTCATCTTAAAAATTAAAGTAAGATATTGTTTCCAATTAAACGGAAATAAATATTTAAATTAACAAAGGCGTCTATTATTATTAGTGATGGAACAGATTTTCTTGGAAACAGTACAAATTAATTACTGAAGTCCACATTTCATCCCCTATATTTTTCTTCTGATCTTTTCTTTTATTCATTTATAGTGATTTCTCGGGATTGAGCGTCTCACTGGGGATCCTTGCCAATTGCAAAATTGCTGGTTTAGATAAGGCCTTCAGGTAGTATTTTCATATTAATCCTCAAATATCTGGGAGAAACTTCAGTCCAATTTAGATATCTGCATTCACCGTGTCCTCCCTTGACTATAATTACATTAGATTGGTCCTTTTCAAACTGATGTCCACACAAGAATCAATTGAAAACAAACAAGGATCACGAACAATCATTTGGCCACATAAGGGATAAAATGATGTTGACAAAGAAAATCGATGGTCCATGAAGAGCTCACAGAAAATAATCAGTCCTAATCGCCTCCTCTTCAATAATTCCAGAACAGAGCTTCCATCTTTGAATTTGATAAGACTTTCTTCATTCTCTATTGGTTAAGTTAAGACCCAGAGAACATAGAGTAAAAAGAACATAAAAGAGTAAATATTTCTTCTGGAAACATACTAAACTCTGCATGAAACAAGAACAACTGATAAAACTCAAAATCCAGACATATCCTTCATGTGCTCACTCGTTAAACAGAAAACAGTTTCCAGTTCTCATAAGCAGCGTATTTTTTAATGCATCCTATCTCAAGAGGAGTCCACAAATAGCAGCTAATTTGGAACCCCATAGATCAACAAATAGCAGCTAATTTGGAACCCCATAGATCAACTGGAAATATGTTCCAAGAATCTTAGCGATAACATCAGCAAAGGATATAAAGGGGTTGAAACTCACAGGTGTAGATCCTTCTAGAGAAACCCTTGCCCTGGAAAAGGACAAATTTCCAGCCAAGAATGAGCCCCCTCTTTGAAAAACTTTCTGGGGATTACGCACTTCCACGGGCCACCTATGTACAGATGAATCAGTTGTGGCCACCCAAATGCTGTCATCATGCAATGCTAACTGCAAGATGGGGTGTTCCTTTGTGCAGAGCAATACACTCTCCCTTGTTGCCAAATCTGTCAAGTACAACTGCAAGTGCAAACCAAAATTTAGCAAGGAAACAATGGATATGAAAGAAATGAAATCTAGGGAGGGAGGATGAGAGAGAGAGAGAGAGAGAGGGAACCATATTGGATAAGTTGTACTAAGCTCACTTACAGAGAGGTCTCTCCCACCACTATAAACATGACTAAATGTAGGAGTGCTAGCAAGTGACCATACAGAATCCGTATGCACAGCATAAGAATGCACGCATCGCTGCTGACCTAGATCCCATAGTCTGAAATGTTTGAGGTAAAGAGAAGTTTCTAGTCAGATAAAAAGACAAAACTAGCGTGAACACAAGATGCGATTTGGAAAATATGTATAATCTCTTTTCACAAAACAATGTAAATGGTTGAACCAAGTGTTTACTTCACTAACATGAACTTGAATATCTAAGGATTCAACCCTAAACCAACCTAACACGCCAAGGAAGCCATTGTCTAGGGAAACAGAGTAATAGAATTATCAATACTTACCTAATCATGGAATCAGAAGATCCAGATATGCAGAACCTACAAAAATGGAGGATTAGACCATTATTCAAAAGAATTCAATAGGTCGCACTAACCATACACTGAAGGCATTAAAGACCGCCCCAACCAGTATAGGAACTCAAGCCAAAAACAAAACATCTAGCTATGGATACAAATGTATTTCTCTACAGTTACATAGACCATCGACCAATAATGTAACTCTATGTTGGGGAAAGAAACAAAATTTGCTCCTTTTTATGTTGGAGGAAATCTCTACTTTTAGTTTTTATTTTTTTAGTGACCGAGAAATCCGTCTGGGGCCAACCCTTAGAACCAACCACAGCCTTCGAAACTCGGGGATGATGGGCCCACGCCTGCCAGCAACTGGTACTAGGTTAAACTATCAATTATAATCAGTAGGCGTGGGCTTGCCATTGAAGTGATGGGATAAAATACAATATCTTGACTAGAAAAACATTAAATGTTTTCAAGAGCAACACCGGGACTTGCGCAGGTGTTTGCCCCTTATGATTTACGCCAGTGTATTCGCAAGTATGGCCTAAAATCACCCTTGTACGTGCATTCGCATTAGATTGTCCATCCTGTATGCCTTAGAAAAAATTTCTTTCAAGTATTTGATTATAACTTATACAGTATCTTGTTTTATGATTAAGGATTTGTGATTATTATGTACATTTATTATGTACATTTATTATTATACCTAGACAATAAAATCAGCTTTTGCACATTTTTTCTCTTTGAAAGTACAAAAGTTTCCATGTACCATCTATACTAAAATGTTATTTTTATTTTAACATATTAGATAATAAAACTTTGTGGGGCTTACGCCCCACCCGTGATATGTAAAACGCCCCCCGCCTTAATAAAAGTTTATTATAATCTATCTTCAGTGATGCTTAACCAAAGTGTATTAAATTCAGATCAGCTGGAAGCAACGGTATTTTAGATGAGCCAAGAAGATGCAACCTGAGCTAATAACCCAGTCAAAACACCTTCATAGCATCATTGTTTATTCAACATACCTGCCAGTGGAATCGAGCAGCAGAGCCCTAATATTATCTGTATGACCTTTTAGCTTCATGGTCTTGGAACCAGTTCTTGCGTCCCATACGCGCACAACCTAGAAGAAAATCAGAACATTGTCATACAGAGCTTCTTTGCTGGTAGACTAACTGCGCATTCCAAAATATTAAAAACTAATCTAACAAACAGAAATATACCTTCTCAGTACCACCAGAAACAAGAAGGGATCCACTCTCATTCATTGCCAACGCATATACTGACTCCTTATGCCCTTTTGCAGTCACAGGAATATATGCTTGAGACTGGGTCTGCAAGGAAATATTATTGCTCGAACCGATAGGACGGATTGTCATGGGCAATGAACTTCCTGAACCATTGACACCATTTGAACAGTCTTCTTCAGTAGCATCACCCGACCTAGATGTCGGAGTAAGTGCAGCTTCAAGATCCCATATGAAAACCTCACCACCAAGACCAGCGGATGCAACAACATTGCTCTATTATCATGGTAACAACAAAATCAGAAATTACTGCCAATTAAACTCACATTAAACCCGAAAAATACAACCTCAGCTTCGGCCATAACTTTGATTCATCAAATTATTTTAAAATACTAAAAGATTTGCAGAAAAGCTGTACATTTTTTTCTGCTGAAGCAAGGCTGGTGACATAATCGGAATGCTGCCGGAGTGTCTTAATACAAGATCCATCAGATAAGCCATTCCACACCTAATGATTCACACAAGTTTTTCAGAACGAAAGAAATTTCCGAATTACTTTTAAATAGAACCTGTCAAAGTCGCACTTTATACAATAAGAGATTCAGAAGAGAAGTAAAACCTTGACAGTGGTATCTGAGGAGCATGACACTAATGTGTTACTACCTGTAAGAACTGCATCATTTACCTGCAGAATTATTGAGCCACAAAAACAACTCAAAACTAGTGATATATTCATAATAAACGTGATATATAAAGGGTATAGTTGCATCAGGTTGGAATTAATTTAAGCATTTAAAGGACAAGGCAACAACACATCCTGGTATGTACACCAAGTTGGAAGATTTGCTCATCTAAACCCGAGAATTCCATGCCAAAATGGAGCAACTGCAGATACTAGGAACTAAAATACTTGGTGATCCTTACCTGAAGAAGAATGAATCTGGCGAATACAAATATTCTTTCTTGAGTAAATATATTAAAAAGTTGATGAAATTAAGCATCAGCAGGATCCCAGGGAAATACAATTAGCAAGGCGGACAGGAACAGTACCCAATCAACATGTGACTCAAATGTAGCAGAGCAGGTGGCACCATCTTTAGCCAATGCCCACCTCTTTAACGTGCCATCTCTACTCCCAGTAAATAGGTAGTCACATCCATCAGTTGCTGATGACTTCAATACGGACAAAGAATTTACACCTGCACAATGCTGTAAAGAGAAATATGTAATGAACCAAGGTTAGAAATTATTTAGCAGAGATGAAAGATAGAGTAACTGAACAGAATTTGTTTAACTGCAAAAAATAAAAGGTATACGTGAAACATTGATGCACTTTGCTAATATATACTATTTTTTTTATCAAGTAAATATATTTCATTCATAAACAAGGCCAGAGAATTGGCCGCATACAAGGGGTATACCAAAAGGTAAAGAATCTACAAAAAGACATTTTTTTCAAACTCCACCCATTCTTCTATACAGCAAGGAATTTTATGGGTGCACCAAAAGTAAATAAGTGACCGAAGGCTACTCCTCAACTGAGTAAAACTCGACTCTACCCCCTCAAAAGCTCTCCTATTTCGCTATCTCCAGAAAACCCACATCATCGCTAGAGGAACCACGTTCAATGCCCTAAATCTTCTCCTCCTCCTCCCACTCCTCCAACTGAACATCAAATCTTTCATAAGTTTTGGCATTGCCCAAGAAATTCTAAACCACCTAAACATATCCCACCATAATCTCATGGTAAAATCACAATGTAGAAGAAGATGATCCACGTCCTCGCCTCCTTGTATATGTAACACCAGCTGATGCAGACAATCTTCCACTTTCTAAGATTTTCCGCCGTCAATATCACGCCTCTAACAGCTAGCCAAGAGAAAAAGCACACCTTCCTCGGCACCTTATATATCCATACTGCATTACACGGAAACAAACCCTCCTCCCTAACCCAAGTTTCTCATAATAGGACTTAACAGAGAAAGCTCCCTTAATTCCCCAAACCGCACCACAAAGCATCAGGGTTATCAACCGAATTGACTTGTCTGTGTAATAGGGCCAACAATCTTTGAAACTCAATCACTTCCCAATCATGAAAACCCCTTCAAAATCTCAAGTCCCAAAATTCTCTCCACCTTGTGTCCCCCTAATTTGCTGAACTGTCAAGTCTCCTTGGCATGATATTCTAAACCAAAGCGAGGTTTAAAACACGTTGAGCGCTGCGCCTCGCTTTATGTGCGCTTCAATGTCATCATCAGGGCTCTAAGACATACTTTTCCTTGCCAATGAGCCTCTCTTGAAGAGACGACCCTAGATAATCGTTATTTCACTTTATCATTATGTTTTTACAATTTGTTTGTCCATATATTTGTTATTCACGCTTACTATAATTAGTCTTGGGCTAAACATGTATATATTTTTATTTTTGCACCATTGCGCCTTTTTTCATTAAAGCCCACGCTTTATTTGCACTTTGCGCTTAAAGCCCCAGCTAACCTTAGAGCTTTTTTGCGCTTTTCGCTTTTGATAACACTGTTCTAAACAGACTCTGAAATTCATCTGTCAATAAGTTGTCCCCACACCACCTATGACTCCAAAAGTTCACTCTTCCCCATCTCCTACCTTGACTGAGATATTTACACTAAAACCATCCCATCCTTCATTATATTAGTGAGAAATATTAAAAGAAGGCGAAAGATCTTCAAGATAACCACCTTGGAATATAACTTAAATTAAATAAAGATAAATTTACATCAAGAAGTTCATTTCTTTTTTGGTTGCCAAACCGGAGGTGAGAAGAATCCTTCACCCGTCAATAGCATTTTATAACAAACAATAAAAAATAGAGAGAGAAGATGGAATGAGGAGATATACATTATAATAATAACCTTACAAAGATTTGGGAAATAAAAAGGAAAAAATTAATGACTCAAGTCACAGGAATTATGCTGGAGTTGTACGAACAAAGATCAGCTTGTGCTACATTTATTTGAACGGTAAATGGGAATGAACTTGCAATTTGCTACCTAACTTAAAATGTTATACACTATACATAGGCTTCCTCATATCACGGGACAATGTATTTTAGAAACCTTGATTAAAATTACTATGATTACTTTTTCATAACCAATTTTCCAAAAAATAAAAATTACTATTACTAAGTTATACTCCCTCTCTCCCAATTTATATGACACTCTTTCCTTTTCAGACTTTCAGTCAGTCCCAAAACTTGTAAAGCCAGGTCACTTTTAGCTTAAGTTAAATTTTAAAAGAAGTCCTAATACATAGTGTATTGAGACCTTGTTAGTGGTCTTGATGTTTACGTTGCTCTTTACAAGTCTTCTAATTTAGGCTTGCGTTCTCAAGTTTAAACTTGACTTATATGGCAGACTCAAATACTCGCACCTGAGTCTGAGCAACTTCGGTTAAGGGTTTGAACACCTAACTTTTAGGGTCTTCATCTAGGGCTGGGCATAAATACCGAAAACCAAAAAATCGAACCGAACCGAACCGAAACTTCAACAAACCGAACCGAACCGAACTAGTTTGGTTCGGTGTTTAGTGTCCACCTTCAAAAAACCAAAACCGAAATAGCCGAACTGAAGTTTGATAAAACCGAACCGAAAAAACGAACACAGAAGAACCGAAAAAACGAACACACACCGAAATTTAATACATTACCCAAAAAAATTAAAATAGTCCAGGCCCATTAAGTTTAAAGCCAAAAAAACCCAATTGTAACAAGCCCTCTTTTGCATTTGTATCCCTAATTTTCTACTTCAGTTGAGAAAATCAAATATGTTGCACTAGGATGTGTCTTTAGGATTAATGTATGTCCTTTATGTGTTTTCTTAATTATTCTTACGGTATGTATATAACACCTAGTAATCCTATATCATGGTTATAGTTTTCTATTCTTGTATATCTGTTTGTTTGATTTTGATTTCAATTTATCAGTTTTATGTTTTATTGCTTTTAAGAATATGAATTAGTGTCAAGGGAATCGCTTCTAATATCATATCAAAAAAACCGAATTGAAAAAACCGAAACCGAACCGAACCGAACTTTAAAAAACCGAAACCGAAAGAACCGAACTAAACTAGTTTGGTTCGGTGTTCGGTGTCCACCTTCAAAAAACCGAACCCGAAATAGCCAAACCAAAGTTTGATAAAACCGAACCGAAAAACCGAACGCCCACCCCTATCTTCATCGACGTTATGTTTCTAGCCTTCAATTAGCTCTCACGTTTAGTGGCAAAAAGTATGTTGTTTCACAACTTTTTACCATAGAATTCTCGTCCATACCAAGCAATCAAAGCTGAGACATGCATTTCATCTTTTTATAGAATAACCAGTAAGCTTAGAACTTGGTAGAAGACGATAAATTCTGTACAGAATAGCAAGCATGCTACTTTATACTCCATCTGTTTCAATTTATGTGAACCTATTTCTTTTTTAATCCGTGCCAAAATGAATTACCTTTTTCCTAATTTGGAAACAAATTCACTTTATTAAGTGATTTATAACCACACAAATATTCAAGACTTATTTTGAACCACAAGTTTTAAAAGTATTCACTCTTTCTTAAATGTCGTGTCCAGTCAAATGGGTTCACATAAATTGAAACAGAGGGTGTATTTGTCAAAACTGATTGACATGACAATCTCATAGACCTTAAAGTCTCATGCTACTACATACTGCTAGGAAATAGGCTTTTTCGGATGAATGACCCACATCGTGAACAGTGATGAAGCCAGAAATTTTACTAAGAGTGTTAAAATATAAAAAACGGAGACACACTTATTAAGAGAGCGATTATCAGTATTTTAAAAGGCGTTTTCGGGGCGAGCCTCGGGGCATATCAAAAATGCCCCGGGGCGATGGTTCGAGGCGAAAGTCTCAAAAGGCATACGCCCAGCAATTCGGGGCTTACGTCTGGGCGTTTGGGGCAAGTTTTTTTTGTTGAGGCGTGTTGGGGCGTAAGCCCGTAAAAACATCTTCTAAGTTAGGCTTGCGTTCTCAAGTTTAAACTTGACTTATATGGCAGACGCTACATCTGTTAGTGTCTGTGGCATCACCCAATGCACTCCAAACAGGTTGAGAAATAAACACTACATCTGTCATGTTTTGTCATAGTGCAGTCCGAGATGATTAGGGGATTCAGGTACCTATTCTCACATATAGCATCTGTCGCAGCCATTTTCTCAGATAAGCCATTCCATATAAGTCAAATTTAAACTTGAGAAAGCAAGCGTAATTCAAAATACTTGTAAAGAGCAGCATAAACTTCAAGACCACTAACAAAGTCTCATAACACTATGTACTAGGACTTGTTTAACTTAAGCTAAAAGTGACCTGGCTTCACAAGTTTCCACTTCTTCCTATTGAAATAAATTAATCTTATGCACTGCATCATTACTCTTATTCTCTTCTCTTCTTTTCTAAAGGACTGTTAGTGTTGTATTTTCTTTCCATGCTTACTGTGAAATCAACATTAAGCTCTTTTGAGGACAGTAGTTTGGCACATGATATCTCAACGAGATTATTCTCTTTGCTACTGTCACAGCTCATCATATCCACAGAGAAAAAATAACAACAAAGTTGAGGAAATAATTTAGAGATATGTTCAGAAAAGTCTATTGGAAACAACACTCAGACTTCAAAGAGAAAAGCAACTAAACGTAAGGATATCACATGATGCTGTAAAAAAAAATTTAAAAAAAAAAATTTCCACTCGGCTTGGTTTACCTTTCCGGCTATTGAGAACAGATAAATAAAACAAAATGCACATATATATAAAGAGAAGAACAAAAGTAAGGGAACCCTAGTTTATACACAAAAGAGGACAGCTTTCCAACAATGAGTCACCTTAGTGTCATCTGCATCATTCAAAACATAAGTCAACCTCTTCTCCTTCCTAGGCCGAACCGAATTGGATGTATTGCCTGCACTTGCTACACGGTGCATCGCAGAAATCCCTAACCAATAAAAATGCGGACATATCAATATTCTCCAATCTCTCTCAAACCCCAAAAAGGAAACCTTTAATTAAGACAGTACAAATATCCAAAATTATCATCAAGAACTAACCCACAACTCACAACAACTCTATTCTAAGCAGATTCCAGCCTTAGCATTTAATCTCAATCAATTTTTCTCCAAATTCCCTCAACTCCACGAAAAAAATGTTTTTTATCAGTTTCCATTAACACCCAAATTAGTTCACCATGAACTCATTACAAGAAAACCCAATTCAAGAAATATGACGATCAATCAGGATAAGAATTGTTTACTCAATTAGAAATAGAACAGAATCAGATCAAATAACTACGAATTTTCCACTTATAGACTAGTCAAAGACGTAAAAAACATAGATTTAATCTAAATTCAGATACCCAAAATCAAGAATAACGTTGTGGGCACTATTAGGATTTGGTTAAAAAAAAAAAAATACTTGCAGATTACAGAGATAGAAAACCAACCTACTTCATTAAAATCTGCACAAAGAGAGAAAAAAAAAACCCTTCTTTTCCCGTTTTTGGCTACAATTGGTTTCTTGGATTTCAATTTTGTGGTACTCTTTTTCTCTTCACTGTTGAGATTATTAGAAGATTATAAGTATTGCCTTGTGTTGTGGTCTCTGTTGAGTTGGAGAGAAGGGTGTTTGTTTAGTGCTTTCAATGCTTTGAGATGAACTGATCTTCCTTTCCACCTTCCTTTTCTTTTCTTTTTTATTTTCTATAGCCAACACAACTCTTGTTTTTATTTTTATTTTTTTTACTTTTGGGTCATTTGACCACTGATTATTTTTAGACCATTAGAGTTATAACATTATTCTTTCAACTTTAGAGGGGGCACCATATCGAGTGTCGGGCTCGTGATTCTCGTTGAAAATTAGTTTAGCTATAAGTATGGAAGCTTATTTAAAAAACAGAGAGCCAAATACAGCGTTGATTCACTTCAATTGATGAGATTGTCATATTTAAGGTCAGAATTATAAAGTTTCACTCTCGTACTTTTAAAACGTTTACATAAATTTGAAATGGAGGGAGTACTACTTTTTCATGTTGAAATACCTAAATTTATCCGTTTATGTGTATCTTGAATAGTAAATTATATGATTTCTGAATAATAGAAGATTAATACTTCAGTTTTACTTTTTTTAGTGTAATTCTTGAGAGTTATAGGATAACGTGTCATAGAACTCCACGTAACTCGAGCTTTTATATGTATCTTGCGCACACTATTTTTATCAATAAGAAATATTTCTACAAGTCAAAATCTCCACTACATGTTTATGAATAGTATTTGTGAAAATATAACTACTCAGATCTATTAAAATTTCCTTCCAAAATCTTTCTCAAACTTTAACGTATAGCAAATCGCATGCTTATGGAAGTATTTCACACGATCTCGTGTATATTATATTTAATCAATGAAGTGAAATTATCAAAAATTGTATAGTTCTCATTTTTTTCTCTCTATCCATGAGTGTCAATGACACTGGAGGATAATAAATGAATGGATTTGAGATATGAATGGAACATAATGAAATAGATGAAGTATAATAAATTCTTCCAAAATTTAAAGAGAGCAAATCAAATTTAATTATGGGTAAGGTGGATCCTTTACGATTTAAATAGAAGGAATAATTTACAAAGTTCTCGTATATGTTATTTTTGAACTTTTATGTGTGAAAATAAATAAATTAAAAATAATTTTATAAAGGCTACAAAATCAATTGATCATTCTTTTTTTGGTAATGAGGATATTTCATTCATTAAACAGAATTAAGAGTCATTACATAGTGTACACATTCCGTCTCTATTAAAAACAGAAATAGTAATTGGAATTCGAATTCATGGGACCGACTATCCGCAATTGGGAGTTCTCAAACCTTATTGTTCAATAGGGTCCATAACCCTAACTTCAGCAAAAGTAAAAGTCTCCATGATTACCTATTGGTCTCACCCCCAATATCATTAAAATAAACAACAGTTATTAAGAGATCCTTAATTATAGTTGTCAAAATGGGCTAACCCAACTCGACTGCTCAGCATAACTCTGAAAGGTAGATGAATTTTGATAGGTTAGGATGGATCGACACTTCATTATCATAATGGCTAAATTTTTATAATTACAGTTTATTGTTATTGTGCATAAAATATGTTTTTGTAATATGAGCAAAAGTAAGTTTGTAACTTTACTATTATAAAGTATTAATTTCACGGGGAGTTTATTTGCACTTTGCCATTTAAGATAGTCATCTTTTAATTTTTGTTGCGTCTGACTCATAGCCAGTTAAGGGCTAAGTTGCACGGACTCTCCGTTTTTTATGCCGATCCCGTCTCGACACGGGTCGGGAGCGGAAGCTGGAGCGCAATACGGTCAATCAAGTTGACCGAGTCCATCAACAAATTTCTGGGAAAATTGAGATTTTTATTTTTCAAAATTAAAGATAAAATAGATTTAAGATAAGGGAAACGACATACCTTCAATATTATAGTACTTTGTCTCATCTTTCTTTGCTTCGTGTTTCAGAGAAATCTCTCAACATTTATAGCTCTCTTTGAATTTGCGGCATCCGTATCCATCCCCAAATCCGCACCCCCGATTCTTAAAATTTAGATTTTGTCGAATCCGATACTCGGATCCATACCCGTATCGAATACTCGCACCCGAGTCTAAGCAACTTCGGTTAAGGGTGTGAACACCTAACTTTTAGGGTCTTCATCGACGTTATGTTTCCAGCCTTCAATTAGCTCTCACGTTTAGTGGCAAAAAGTATGTTGTTTCACAACTTTTTACCATAGAATTCTCGTCCATACCAAGCAATCAAAGCTGAGACATGCATTTCATCTTTTTATAGAATAACTAGTAAGCTTAGAACTTGGTAGAAGACGATAAATTTTGTACAGAATAGCAAGCATGCTACTTTATACTCCATCTGTTTCAATTTATGTGAACCTATTTCTTTTTTAGTCCGTGCCAAAATGAATGACCTCTTTCCTAATTTGGAAACAAATTCACTTTATTAAGTGATTTATAACCACAAAATTATTCAAGTTATTTTGAACCACAAGTTTTAAAAGTATTCACTCTTTCTTAAATGTGGTATCCAGTCAAATCGGTTCACATAAATTGAAACAGAGGGTGTATTTGTCAAAACTGATTGACATGACAATCTCATAGACCTTAAAGTCTCATGCTACTACATACCGCTAGGAAATAGGCTTTTTCGGATGAATGACCCACATCGTGAACAGTGATGAAGTCAGAAATTTTACTAAGAGTGTTAAAATATAAAAAACGGAGACACACTTATTAAGAGAGCGATTATCAGTGTTTTAAAAGGCGAGCCTCGAGGCATATCAAAAATGCCCCAGGGCGATGGTTCGAGGCGAAAGTCTCAAAAGGCATACGCCCAGCAATTCGGGGCTTACGTCTGGGCGTTTGGGGCAAGTTTTTTTTGTTGGGGCGTGTCGGGGCGTAAGCCCAGAAAACTTCATCAAATTAAAACAAAATTTGTTAAATAAGTCCTCAATATAGTGCCCAAATTCTCAAAAGTCAACTAGTAATTACTCAAATATTTTAAAAAGGAACCGAAACATTAAATTTAAAAGTCACGACCTTTTTTTTATTGCTAGAATGCCTAATATATGTTCTTTTCCAATTATTTGTCTTGTCTTCTACTATCTCAAAAAAGTAATAAGCAGTCACTTGTGCTTGTAAGTAGCGTATAATAGGTTATTCTGATTAGTTTTTTTGTGGGGATGGAGCATATATTTATAGTTTTCTTCAAATTTTTACGCTATTTTACCTATTAAAAAGTATTTATTATAATTATATCCTTTTATGAAATACTAAAAATTAAAGTCCCATGAGGCTTACACCCCGTGCCTCGGGGCTTACGCCTCGCTGAGGCAGACGTAAAACGCCTCGCCTTACGCGCCGCCTTTTAAAACACCGGCGATTATATAATATTTCTACACAAAATTAAAATTTTGACCTAGCTAAACAGTGTAATTTTCGGACGAATGGGTGTCTGACACCCCTCTTTAACATAAGGTGGCTTTACAACTGCCTGTGAGATGCTTGAACTTCATGCATAAATACCCAAAGTTAGCTATCCAATTTTTCCTTGCAAATAACCCGATGATAACTTCAGACAAAAAATTGAAAGTTTAGCCTTGCCAAATAAAATTTTAATCGCGTGTTGAAAGTTTGCTTGCATTCACATTGTCTGAAGTTAGACTTTCACAACTTCACAAGCGTATATGAAGTTATTTTAAAACAGTCAAACTTGCGGAAAAAAAAGAAAGAAAAATTAGTAATTTGATATGTGCTTTAAATGTGAGTCCGTCTATTTGTACGCTTGCCCCCTATTATAATTGATGAAGTTCAAACCATGCGTGAGATTAACCCACTTTTTCAACTAAGCACTTTTGTCAAGGACTCGCATGGACCAAAGTTCCTTAGAAAAATCCATCTAATTCTACTGTGTATCAATGACATATGTATTTCCTTATTTCCAAAAGAGATCAACAGTATCATACATAAAAGAAAATAACTTTTAGCAGAACAAGAGGAAAAAAAAAGGGAGAAATCTATTTAAGTTGGGCTAGGTTTTAGCTAGGGGTGTTCATGGTTCGGTTTGGGTCGGTTATTGGTTAAAACCATAACCAAACCAATTTAGTTGGTTTTTAAATGTCCTATATAAACCAAGTAAAATAATAACCACCGGTTTGGTTATTGTCGGTTTGGTTCGGTTTTCAATTTATGACTAGGTGACAATTCAAATATTCACTACTTTTCTTCAAATTTCTTATGAAGCTCTTTTTTTTGGTCTTGTCAAAGTATTCCCATTGCAATGTAAAATGAAAAGAGATAGTAGGTTTTTACTTTTTACCCTTATGCTTACGACTTATTAGAGTTGGGCTTGGATTGTTCTTGGACATATTCTTTTAAGACATGGGCCTTAAAAATAAGTAGACCAAAATTAAATTAATAATTAAAAGGTATAAAATATCTTTAATTATTTATGAAAAGTTAATATTATACATATAAATAATTATAAATTTTATGTATATAATTATCGGTTTAGTTCGGTTATTTATTCGGTTATTTTTTACTATAACCATAACCAAACCAAATATTATCGGTTTTCAAATTTAAAAACCAAACCAAACCAAACCAAACCAAATGTCGGTTTTTTATTCGGTTTGGTTAAATTTTCGGTTTGATTTTGGTTTTAACCAAAACTGTGAACAGCCCTAGTTTTAGCTAAACTATTTCCTTTTCCTATTTTTGGTGTAGTGGGGTTCTAATTTTCGTAGGTGGAGCACACTTCACCACTTTGGTCTTGTCAAAGTTCCCATAATTCAAGTTAGGATAATGTTAGCATCATTCACGACAGACCAATATATAAAAATAGTATTAGAATATAAAAATGGAATAAATTTCAAATTAGTACATCTTTCAATATACTATACTTTTTTAGTGTTCCCTCCGCTCCTCACGTTCCTCTTCTAAAACCACCTTTTCTTAATGTTCTCTCACGTCTTTTATTTTTCTTTTTTTTTTCTCCTCTCACGTCTCATTTTAATCTTTTTTTTTTCTTTTTCAAACGTCTCATTTTTATTTAATCTACATAGGAAGTAAGTTACTTTGTCAAGTTAACCGTCCAACTGTCCGAAAAGCTATTTTCCACTTTATCAGGGTTCTCATGAAGTGATCAATCATTGAAGAAAAAAGAAACAGAAAAGATTAATAAAAACAATAACAAATTAAGAATCCATTGATCAAGGTAAAAGACCTTTAATAGAGTACCTAAACATGCTTGACTCTTCATTCATACTGTTCTTTTGCCATGAGAAAAACACATAATTGTGTCAACCTTTTAAGTTTATAGAGTGAGAGAGATTTTAGGATTTTGCTATTCATATTCTTGGACTTGTTTTTGTTCATGGTTCCAACTTGTAGGATGTCAGGAAAAAACTAGTCCCATTTTCTTGTTTTCTTCCTGCATTTTATTCCTGGATTCCTTTTTTTTTATTTTTTTTATTTTTATTCAACAGATGTAGCTTCAATCTTACTTCTCTATATATTTTACTATTAATAGGATCTGAACCCTAACAGTGTTATATTTTATTCCCAGAGGGGTTCTTTGGTTGGTCGATCTAGCAGCATCTTTGTGTGGGTCAGCTTAGTTTCTGCTGTAGTGTCATTTTAGCAAGAATCCATATTGTGCTTAAGGATTTTGATTATCTGGGGTTCTTTTAACCCCAGAGATTTGGCCTTTTTCTTGAGAAAGATTGGTTTTTGATTATCTGGGGGTCTTTTAACCTCAAAGAGTTGGCCTTTTTCTTGAGAAAGATTGGATTTTTATCTCAAGTTTGTGAATTTCTTGAGAAATAAGGCCATTCTTTTATGTATTCTTCAAGGGCTTGAGCAATGTTTATTTCTAATGAAGAAGAACATATCTCATTGCCTCTGGAAAATGGGAAAGCATTGGAGAATTCTTCTCCAATAGGATCAAATCCAGATTCCAATGATGATGAGCCTTCTTCCCAAGAGATTCCTTCAACTTTCACAGATGTCAATGTGGTTCAAGAAGATGATGAAAAGTTTCAGCTTGAGCAGAGGATTTTGAATTTAGAAGGTGGCTTTTTTCTTGGGATTTGTTTTGTGTTTTGAATGAGTTTTGAGAATTCATGACCTGAACTTTCTTTTATTTTTCTCTCTTTTCCTCTTATGGTTGGCAGGTGAAATTGCAAGTTTGAGGCATACAGAAAGATCTTTGGTTGAAAAAAGAAGAGAAGCATTGAATAAGATACTAGATATTAAAGGTGATCTCTAGTTTGGATATTTACTTTTCTTTAGATCTCTAAATGGGGACATTTTTTCCGTTCTTCATTTATGTATTCTGAATGAGACATTAATATTTCTTAGTACAGGTTGCATTCGGGTGTTTTCCCGAGTTAGACCATTTTCACCAACAGATAAACGGAGAACTCATCAACCGATTTCAGTTGAATCGGAGAAGATTGTGGTAAGATCTGGTGGAAGCAGGAAAGAATTTGAATTTGACAAGGTTTTCCCTCAGGAATCAATCCAAGGTTGGTTGGTAACATATTTATGTGCTAAAAAATAGGCTATCTTATTTCCAAAGAAATTTGGTAAAAGCATTTGTTATGAACATTCTGTAGAAAATGTTTTTGCTGAGGTTGAGCCAATTATCAGATCTGCACTTGATGGGCACAATGTATGTATATTAGCTTATGGACAAACTGGAACTGGCAAGACATATACTATGGTTAGTATCTTATTTTGTATCGTTACATTGTCATGAAGAATGTTCATAGAAATGAAGTAGGTGCTTTTCTTGTGTTCTTAGGAGGGAAGCACTGAGTCTCCAGGGATCATTCCTCGTGTTCTTCAGGAGCTTTTTCACCTTTCCTCTTTAGATAGCTCGATTTCATTTACATTTTCTATTAGCATGCTCGAAGTCTATTTGGGCAGTATAAGGGATTTGCTTGCTCCAAGACCTTCCAGTCGGAAATACACCGCATCAAGATGGTAATCCCCAATATCTTGTCCTGTCCCTATAATCGATGATGTAATTTACTGTGAATTTCCTGGGGTAGTTTGGCTTACTCTATTACAGCAATCTAAATATTCAAACAGATTCAAAAGGAACAGTTGAAATCGACGGTCTAACCGAGGTGGAAATCTCTAATGTTACTAAAGCAAAATGTTGGTATCATAAGGGGAGGCGAGTTAGATCCACATCATGGACGAATGTAAACGAAACATCCAGCAGATCGCATTGGTGGGTGTCCAGTTTGCGCAAAACCCTTTCCCATCTTCAGTTGGATTTCTTTGGTTCAATTACCTTATCTGTTTAGTTCTTTGTATTTAGCTTGACGAGGATCAGTATATATCGCTATGGGGATGCTTTAGGAAGTAAAGCAGAAGCAAGCAAACTGTGGATGGTTGACCTTGGAGGGAGTGAGCGCCTGCTTAAAACTGGAGCTACTGGACAAACCCTTGACGAGGGGAGGGCGATAAATCTCTCTCTTTCTGCACTAGGTGATGTTATTGCAGCTCTTAGAAGAAAGAGAGGTCATGTTCCTTATAGGTAGGTGAATATAAACTAGTTTCTGACTTACAAAAAACAAATCTGGTTTTCTTGAGGAGCTATGAATCTAATGAATATTCGGAAGTGTGATTTCCGTTAACTAATGAAGTTACAACTTTTGATTGCAGAAATAGCAAATTGACGCAAGTTCTCAAGGATTCTTTAGGTAAATTCTCTCATTCCTGAAGAGGCATCTCCTAGCATGCATATCAGAACTATTTACGCTGTTTCACATTTTGAACAATCATAATTTGTGATAGTAGTTGTGCAATATTTCATTGCATCCAGTCGGTGGTTAGGAGTTTTAAGGAATCTTGAAATTTTGACTTCTTCGCAGTTGATAAAAAAAAAAAAAAAAAAAAAAAAAAAAAAAAAAACTTGTTTGCCTTCGTACTTAGACATCTAAATGTGTTAAGTTGTTGATGGGTTATTTCTTTGAACTTACTGCTTTAGGTGATAGATCAAAAGTTTTGATGGTAGTCCATGTCAGCCCATACGAAGAAGATGTTGGAGAAACAACATGCTCCTGTACCTTTGCAAAGAGAGCAAGAGCAGCAGAATGCAACAGAGAAGTCTCACAAGTAATCCTCTCCTTTTTTTTTTTTTTTGTTCCTATCGTCTCTGATGACCTTGTGACTTATCCTTATTTGTTGTTTCGCATCCCTTAAGGAATCAAAGAAGCTAAGAGAAAAGAGGATATCTGAGCTTGAGGAGCAAATGAAGGAAGCTGAAGAAGGATATACAGAACTTAGGACTCAAATACAGAAGGCTGAATTTTTATTGAGTGAGAACAAAAGGCTTTTCATGAAGAAATATCAGCCACTTGAAGATGAAGAAACCTTTCCTATAACTCCCAAGGAAAACGTCGCTGAAATCACAGTAACTCCAAGAATTTCCGAGAAGGGACTAAAAACAAATGTCACTAGCTCAGTGCCTCGATTCATGAGTTCCACGGTGGCCAGTCGAATAAGGGAGACTACTGCAGAAAAGGAAGTACATATCAGACCACAAAGTTTGAGATCATGGGCTAGGAGCTCTATGCACATTTCTGGTTCACAATCAAACAGCTTTGATCGTCGTTTGAAAGCGCAGCTACGAAGTACTTCAAATAAAAGATCACGATATAGTGAGACTCATACCATAGCAGGGGATATTAAGTGTGGTGATGATTCAAATATTAAGCCATCTGTCTTACTGCAAAGCAAAGTCATCGCTCCCTCGGATCCAAAGCCTAAAAGACTACTAGCTCACCACAGAAGAAGGATGTCTGATCTGCTCTAACTATTACAAAGAGTTGATCAAAGGTGCTTTAGTTTTTTTTCCCTTTTGGTGTTTTGACTTTTATTTGGTTTGTTGCTGCTGCTACTGCCATTGTTTTTATTTTTCTTTCTGGTCTGGAATAGCTTCAAGACTACGAGAGAATTCGGGGTTTATGTGTTATAGGTGTGATGATGATATTTCTTGGGGTAGGATTAATTTTGTACTTTGCAAAAAGAATTGGCTTCTTTGCGCTGGTGTATTTACTGTTTACATCAAATGTAGTCTTATTGAGACAGTGTGAAGAAAGTGCATGAGAAAATATTTTCAGTTCATGTTGTAACCTTTGTTAGTTGCTGCAGTTCGGAATGTATTAACAGAAACTAACTATTATAAGTTTGGTGCTGCTGCTCCTCCTCCACCAGTTGTATTACTTTGAAATTAAATTACTTTTCAAAGACAAGTCCTATATGTGCAAGAGTTTGCAGGTACCCGTAAAATTAGTCGAGTTCCGTGAGTATGTGTGCATATTTTTTAGAATTTTAGTGCGTCCAGATTAGCCCAAAATAACTACTGTCACTAGTGATTTACAAATTTCACATTTATAGAAGTCGTATTATTTACTGAGGCCTGTGGGGCCATATTATCACTTAAAAAACTCCTAACCCTAGACTTAACCCTCAAGAAAGAAAACTAATAGACATGGAAACTAATTAGGAATTTAGGGCTTTTAAATAAATTGAATGCTACCATGTAATTATGTAAACCAAAAAGGCCTTTCTTCGTTTTAAATGAGATTTTGTTTTAAAATAAGCCAAAAAAGGATTTTATTTTTTATTTTTTATTTTTTAGGTATGTTTTGACAAATAGTTGGTGATAATTCAGGTAGGAAATTAGCAAAAAAGTGATACGTCAATTGTGTTTTTGACCATTATCTCTATATATACATATGTCATTTTTCATTGAATTGGCATAAAACTCAATTGCAAATAAAACTGCAAATAATTAGGGCTGTTTATTTAGGCCAAGAAATCAAACAATCCAATTGGGACTAGATAATATATTTACTTTTCTTTAATCAAAAAAAAAAAAAACATATTTACTTTTCCAAAATCAAACCAAATGCTTTCTAGAAACCATATATTTTAGGAAATCTTAGTTTACATAGAAAAGAAGAAAACCAAACCAACAAAAAAAAAAAAAAAAACTCTCAACTTTTACTTTCTTTGTTAATCCTTAAAAAGGAAGTTAATTAAACCAATAGGAAAAGGATCAGTGAAAGGAAGGTCTTTTGGTTTAAGGTGGTGAGAAGTTATACACAGATAAATTAGGAAATTATTATGGAAAAAAGAAGTTCGTTCGCAATACGAAACAACTATGGAAAAGATAACTAATATAGGAACAAACAGGACATGGAAACTAATTAGAACTTTTAACTAAATTAAATACAGTAGTATACTTCCACGTTATTAATATTCAAACCCAAACATACTAAAATTAAAACAACTAAGTAAGACAATTAATTTTTTAGCATAAATTTGACATTAATTGGAGATCCCTTTTGTCACCTGTAATCTACGCATATAATCACAAGTCAAACGAATATAAAAGCAGTCAAACGTTTCCTTTTAAAGAAAGTTAATTAAACCAAATAGGAAAAAGAAAAGAATCGTCTCATTTTTTAAGGCGGTGGAGAAGGCATTGTTTTTTCAATGAAATAAACCAATGCGAAGTACATATACAGTCCAAACCAATTTTTATGTCAATGTGTGCTTTAACTTTTAAGTTAATAAAATATTATGTTAAAGCCCAGATGCAGTTAAATGGAGGTTCAATTTTTCTTTTTTTTTGTAATCAAATCTTTATCGTGGCATTTTGCATTTTTCTTTGAATTCGCTCATTAAAATGCATGGTTCAGTCACTTGTCACACCGTACCTACTAATTTGGTTGAATTGTTTGTATTTCTTTATTGATCATGTATAAATAATTTTAAAATATGAATAATAGTGGCGTGTAGGCATTTAAAAAGCATTGGAGAAATGTACTCGAAGTATTTTTTTTTCAAAGTTTAAATGAGATTATTTCAAGTAACAAGTCAAAATATGAAAATATAGATAAAAATCTCATGTAATTATCTTGACAATTGATGCTAAAATTCAAATTTATGTTGTAAATAAAAGAGAAAAAATTTAATTACAAATTGCACTTAATACTAAAATAATAATTATAAAAAATAACAGTAGATTTTATAATAATTATAAAAGAGCTTCATCCTTCAATATAGTAGTTACTAGAAAATTATTAAGTTTATGCGTCAGATCTTTGCATTGATAAAATAAGAACCGTATTTTCTTCTATAAAGAATAAAAATATTGAAGGGAAGAAAAGAATAAGTAAAGGTTAAAATAATATAGAAGAATTTAATTTTTGCACCAAAGGAAAGAAGAATTTAATTTGAGAGATTATTGGATATTCTCTTAATTATAGTGGTTTTTAATTATGTTATATCTTTGCGTTGTTAATTTGTACTTATTTAGTTATGATATATTTGAAGTTCACGAAAATGATATTCGATGATTGTATTTATATAATTTATTTCGTTTAATTTTATTCTAATTTTGTAATTGAGTATATTGCATTGAAAAATAAGATGATAATTAAATACTTATTTGTTAACTCAATATGTCCTAATGTGTTTAAACAAATAAAATCACAATCATATTTCTCTTGATATGCTAAAATGAATAAATAAAAATAAAAATATATTTTTAATATAATGAATAAATAAAAGTAAACGAAGGGAGTAACTTACATCATAAAAATGTATATCTAGGCCAGTGAAAAAACAAATTGTTTTTGCGATCCGCGTAATCAATTTCCGAGAAGGGACTAAAAACAAATGTCACTAGCTCAGTGCCTCGATTCATGAGTTCCACGGTTGCCAGTCGAATAAGGGAGACTACTGCAGAAAAGGAAGTACATATCAGACCACAAAGTTTGAGATCATGGGCTAGGAGCTCTATGCACATTTCTGGTTCACAATCAAACAGCTTTGATCGTCGTTTCAAAGCGCAGCTACGAAGTACTTCAAATAAAAGATCACGATATAGTGAGACTCATACCATAGCAGGGGATATTAAGTGTGGTGATGATTCAGATGTTAAGCCATCTGTCTTACTGCAAAGCAAAGTCATCGCTCCCTCGGATCCAAAGCCTAAAAGACTACTAGCTCATCACAGAAGAAGGATGTCTGATCTGCTCTAACTATTACAAAGAGTTGATCAAAGGTGCTTTATTTTTTTTTTCCCTTTTGGTGTTTTGACTTTTATTTGTTGTTGCTGCTGCTACTGCCATTGTTTTTATTTTTCTTTCTGGTCTGGAAGAGCTTCAGGACTACGAGAGAATTCGGGGTTTATGTGTTATAGGTGTGATGATGATATTTCTTGGGGTAGGATTAATTTTATACTTTGCAAAAAGAATTGGTTTCTTTGTGCTTGTGTGTTTACTGTTTACATCAAATGTAGTCTTATTGAGACAGTGTGAAGAAAGTGCATGAGAAAATATTTTCAGTTCATGTTGTAAGTTGTAACCATTGTTAGTTACTGCAGTTCAGAATGTATTAACAGAAACTAACTATTAAAAGTTTGCTGCTGCTGCTCCTCCTCCATCTGTTGTATTACTTTGAAATTAAATTATTTTTCAAAGACAAGTCCTATATGTGCAACAGTGCAAGAGTTTGCAGGTACCCGTAAAATTAGTCGAAGTATGTGTCCATATTTTTTAGAATTTTAGTGCTTCCAGATTAACCCAAAATAACTACTGTCACTAGTGATTTACAAATTTCACATTTATAGAAGTCGTATTATTTACTGAGGCCTGTGGGGCCATATTATCACTTAAAAAACTCCTAACCCTAGACTTAACCCTCAAGAAAGAAAACTAATAGACAGGGAAACTAATTAGGAATTTAGGGCTTTTAAATAAATTGAATACTACCATGTAATTATGTATACCAAAAAGGCCTTTCTTCTTTAAATGACATTTTGTTTTGAAATAAGATTTTAAAAAAGTGATTTTCAGGTGTATTTTAATAAATAGTTGGTGATAGTTCAGATAGAAAATGCAAACATCTGATAGTTCAAATAGGAAATTCGCAAAAAAGTGATACTTCAATTACGTTTTTGACCATTATCTCTATACATATGTCATTTTTCATTGAATTGGTATAAAACTCAATTGTGAATTATTAGGCCTGTTTATTTAGGCCCAAAAATCAAACAATCCAACTGGGACCAGATAACATATTTGACTGACTTTTCAAATCAAACTAAAATGTTTTCTAGAAACCATATTATTTTAGGAAATAACGGGAAATCTTAGAAAAGAAGAAAATCAAACCCAAAAAAAAAAAAAAAGAAGGAACTCTCAACTTTTACTTTCTTTGTTAGTCCTTAAAAAGGAAATTAATTAAACCAATAGGAAAAGGATCGATGAAAGGAAAAGATAACTAATATAGGAACAAACAGGACATGGAAACTAATTAGAACTTTTAACTAAATTATATACAGTAGTATACTACCACATTATTATTCAAACCCAAACATACTAAAATTAAAACAACTAAGTAAGACAATTAATTTTTTAGCATAACTTTGACATTAATTGGAGATCCCTTTTGTCACTTGTAATCTTCGTATATAATCACAAGTCAAATGAACATAAAAGTAGTCAAACGTTTCCTTTTAAAGAAAGTTAATTAAACCAAATAGGAAAAAGAAAAGAAAACGTCTCATTGTTTAAAGCGGTGGAGAAGTTACATACTATAAGACAGAAAAATTAGGAAACCAATATATGGAAAGTAGTACATTTTCAATAGGAAACTACCAATTATTATCACTTTAGGAATCCTTACCTAATCAGTATCTGATTTCCAATCCCTCCCTATAAATACACATTTACACCAAACGTCAAAGGAACTCCTAATCAAAGCTTAATTTTAAGCAAAATTTACTTCTTGAAGAAGAAGAGGGCAAAAGGGCAGCGTCGTGCACAAAACTTACAGAGAAAATTAAGAATAATGGGCACAGGAAAGAAGAAGATAGAGATTCAAAAAATCACAAAGGAAACGTCGAGAATGGTGACATTCTCTAAAAGACGCAAAGGACTTTTCAAAAAAGCTAAAGAACTCGAGTCCATGACGGGTTCTCGTGTTGCCTCTGTTGTTTTTTCACCCACAGGAAAGCCTTACACTTGTGGCGACGTTAATTCTGCTATCGAGAGACACCATCTTGGTAGTAGTTGTTTGGAACCATCAACGTCAGGGCTGCATTCCCATCATTCTAATTCTGATGTTGTTGTTTCTGGTGAATCCTCGGGGTCGAGATCCTCCTCGACCACGAGGGGGAATGGTCTCCGTGATTGGGTGGAGAGTATCGATGTTGAAAGATGTCAAAATTTGAATCAACTCTTGATGTTGAAGGAGCAATTGGAAGGAACAAGAGAAAAGCTTTCTTCCATGGAAGATTCTGAATCTTTTCAGGCTTTCTTTACCTAAGGTCGGCTCAATAAAATTAGTGGTCTAAAGTTGAAATCTTATTATCAGATTTTAACTTATTTAATTTATATAATTATTGGATTGTACTCTATCTTTGCAAGATTCTTGCAAAGATCTTGATTAAAATTTTATGATGAATTTGTTATAGTGTATGTTTTTTTTCCAGTGTAACCAAATTTAAACTTTCTTAAGTTTTTTATTTTACTTTTAAAGCTCTGCATAATTGAGTCTAATTGCGTATTCGAAACTATAGTTAATAGAATTCCCAATTTACACGAGCCTCACAGGGATGAGAAAAATAGCAAGGATAAGGTAACAAATTTAAACTAAATTTTAGAAATTAACCTACGTGATAGGACAATCCAAAGGATCAAAACAAAGAGAATTGGGAGAAAATCCCTGCAATAGGCATGCGGTCGCGTGGCCATGGAAGAAGTGTTTTCTGACTGAAAAAGATTGCAGTTAATTTGTCAATGATCTTCCTAACTGATAAAAAAGGATCCCATGAGTGATCTTACCTGGCATCTAGAGGCTGTCCGGACCCTCGTCAAATCCTTTGAATTTCATTCTTGCGAACGTACTCCCCATGGGGAATATTGAAGGTGTTAGCTACTGGATGAAAAAAGTTCGGACAAAACAATGAGCTAAGAATCCATCATATGAAAAGACATAGGCGCTATGCGACGGCTAGGGGTGTACAGGGACCGGGTTAGTTCAGGTTTTTTAAATACCAAATCAAACCAATTATATCGGCTTTTTAATCGATAAACCAAACTAAACCAAAAAAAGTCGGGTTTTTCGATTTTCTCGGGTTTTCGGATTTTTTTCTGGAAAAATCTTCATACAAAATATAACTTTTACTTCAAATATTTCTTTATTCCTATTAAGACACAACCATTCACTTAAGGTGTTTCTTAAGAAAATAACAAAAATGTGAAATGAGTAATGACATTGTAATGAAATATTCAACAAAAAAGATAATGAAATAGCATAAAATAAATATTGCTAATTAATAAAGTATAATGAAAATTTTCATCATCTAAAAATATTGAGTCATGCTAAAATAGTATGGCTAATGACTATTAAACAAAGAAAAAAAAATTAACTTTATGTATTTTTATTATCTAAATTAACAATGCAAAACTAAATAATAGATATCCAACATTATTGTCCGAATAGATATTCAACATTATTGTCATTCCTAGCGTTAGGATTGATTTGGTTTTGATTTGGACTTTATTTGAGTTAATAACATCTATGGGCTATAAAACTTATTGGAACACAAATTCTAAGTCCAAGTTTGAATTAATATGTTAAAAGACAAAAATTATGATAAAACTTAAGAAATATTTATAAGTTACATTATAAGCAAATCTTTTAAGCATAAAATATATTAAAAATTTGTATAAATGTAATGTCGGGTTGGTTTGGTTTGGTTTGACTTTTTTAGTTAAAACCAAACCAAACCAATTATGGTCGCGTTTTCTTTTTCCAATACCAAACAAGGTCAAACCAAACCATTAATCGGCTTTTTTTCTTGGTTTGATTCGGATTACCGGTTTGTCGATTTTCTTTGTACACCTCTAGCAACGGCCATGCATTGCATTACACCAGGTTGCTCAGAAATACAATATTATGTATGAAAATATAAATATAAGCGGATTCCGAGAGAGAATTCAGGTGTTTTTTACACTTCATTAATTTTTTTTTTAAAGGGAAACGAGTTAGGGTTCAATACTACTTCTGTGGAGTTGAGTTGAAATTAAGTTTCGATGATCAGCAAACATCGCAAAAGAACCAAGTCCTTAGCAGATTTCTTGGAGGAACTGATTATGTTGACAACTAGGTTGTTGAAGAATTACGATGACATGAAAGAATCAGGTCCTTAGCAGATGACTGTTGATTAGAAGTTGCGAAGCAGATTCCATGTGCAAGAAGAATTCTCTGTGGAATTAGGTTTATGGGACAAACACTTTGATCAAGGAATACGAGTTCAATATGAAAATATTGTTACACTTGCATATATGGAAAGAGCTTTAAAAATAGGAATAAACCAGGTCGAAACTAAGTCCAAGTAAGATTAGATTCCTTAAATTCTTCTAGGATTTGGAGATTAAAGTCAAGAAAAGTTCGACCATCAATGAGCTAAGCATCCATCGTATGAAAAGACGTAGGTGCTATGCGATGGCCATGCATTGCATTACACCAGGTTGCTCAGGGATACAATATTATGTCTGAAAATATAAATATAATAAGTGAATTTCGAGAGAGAATTCAATATTTTTTGCACTTCACTAAAAACGTTTTTAAAGGGAAACAAGTTAGGGTTCAATACTACTTTTGTTGAGCTGAGTGGAAGTTAAGTTTCGATGATTAACAAACATCACAAAAGAACCAAGTCCTTCGCAGATTTCTTGGAGGAACTGATTATGCTAACTATTAGGTTGTAGAAGAATTACGATGACATGAAAGAATCAAGCCCTTAGAAGACGACTACTGATCAGAAGTTGCGAAGAAGATTACATATGCAAGAAGAATTCTTTGTGAAATTGGGTTTATGGGATAAACACTTGGATCAAGGGATACAAGTTCAGTATGAAAATATTGCTACACTTGCAATATGGAAAGAACTTTGAAAATAGGAGTAAACCGTGTGAAGGTCGAAATAAAGAATGAAACTAAGTCCAAGTAGGATTGGATTCATTAAATTCCTCTAGGATTTTGAGATTGAAGTCAAGAAAAGTTCAACCATCACTATTACTACGTAAAGCATCACATTGATGCTATTGGCATTCAGGCTATTTGCACAGATTGAGAATTATTCTTGGCAAATAGCAATTATTGTGAGGAGAGCTTTGTGAGAGTCAAATTGTTCAACGAAGAGAATCTGTTCAAGAGGAAGCTCCTGTGTTTGCTTGTGTTCTTAAGTTGTTCGGTTTTGAGTATTGTACTCTTGAGTTGTAAACTACTTGCTTTACTAGAAATATTGTGATATTGTTTGTTGTTCAAGTTGTTTAAAACTTTCTAGACTAGGGGATTAATTTTGAAAGAGGTAGTTGCAATTAGGTGAATTGGAGGGTGAAAGATACTAAATTTATAGTGCCTTTGGTTATTGGTTTGTAACCTAAAGCTGCTTGAGTTAGTGAATTTTTTTGGGCAAATCCTGCTGAGATTGGTTGTGATTTTTCACTCCCTTGAACAAGAAATTTTTCAGTACGGTAAAATTTCTTATGATTTACATTCCGCAATACTTCTTGCAAGGTGACTGAAAAACCTGGTTCTTCAGCATATTAGGTGGTAGCTAAAATGACAACTTTTCAAGGTAAAATTTCGACCACAATTTTATATTATTCAACCATAAATTTATGTTGATTTACCCATGACCAAAATGAGGTCGAAGCTTTTTTCGTAACTTCCGATAGTTAACACTAGTTAACATTCTTAATCTTCAAATTCAAGATTTTTCACGAAGAATTTATGGAGTTTTGCAAGAACTCAAAATCTAAAAATTTGTGAAATCATTGTTCAAGTTAAATTCTCATTATTTGGTAAATTCCTTTTTAGAGATACCCCCGTGGAAATAGGGTAATAGAGCTATGAGTGACTACTTGAAAGCTTGTTGAAATTTTTGAGATTGACGTGTGAATTGAGTTGATGATTTCAATTACTCAGGTTACAAATCACTTGGAGTAGTTGAAGGAGGACTCTGAGCAAGTTGTTTGGAGGAAAGTAATAACCCGTTTGGCCAAGCTTATTTTCTTACCAAAAGTATTTATTTTTTCAATTTTTTTTTTTAAAAAAAAAAAAAAAAATGAGGTGTTTGGTAAGTTTTTGAGAGAAAATAAGTGTTTTGAAAAGTGTCGCTTTTTGAAGTTAAAAAAAAAATAGTTTTTTCCCAAAAGTACTTTTTTTGAAAAAGTACTTTTGACAAAAATACACTTATAGCATATATATATATATATATATCTCCATAAGTACTTATTTTTTCAATAAGTGCTTATTTAAAAAAAATGAGGTGTTTGGCGAGCTTTTTGAGAGAAAATAAGTCTTTTGGGGAGTAGCGTAGCTTTTTCAGAAAAGTTTAAAAAATAGTTTTTGCTCAAAAACACTTTTTTAAAAACTTTTGAGAAAAATACACATAGAAGCACTTTTTAAAAGCTTGGTCAAACACTAATTGTTGCTCAAAAGTACTTTTTAAATTAATTAGCCAAACACAAACTGCTTTTAGCCAAAAGTACTTTTTTGAAAAGTACTTTTTTTAAGCTGTTTTTAGAAGTTTGGCCAAACAGGCTATTAGAAGCACTTTTTAAAAATTTGGTCAAACACTAATTGCTGCTCAAAAATACTTTTTAAATTAATTGACCAAATACAAACCGCTTTTAGCCAAAAGTACTTTTTTGAAAAGTCCTTCTGAAAAAAGCACTTTTTAAAATAAGTTAATTTTAAAAGCTTGGCTAATAAGGCTAATTTTTTAATTGCTTGTTTTGATAAAACAACGTATAACAAGTACTCGGCGAATTGTTTAAGGAAACAATTTATTCTGAACTGTTTGTGGGTGAAACTAAGCACTTAAGCCTCGGTCTCTCAATTTGTAAATTAAATCCAATAATGAAATTCACAGCCTAAAAAAAAGACATGAATGTTGTCTAGTTAGTTAAGATTTGAGGAAAAGTAATTAAATTATATGACTTGATTTGATTATTTGTTTGCAAACCGTTATTTGTATTGTCTATATTCAATTCAAACTTTAATTTAATGTGATCACATTAAGCTTGCAAAAAGTAACCCCCTTTCTCAAGTGTGTGCCGCTAAGATAAGGTTAGCTACTCCACACTTACATGTGCTATTGTTAGCTTTGAGAGAGAGACAACACTCTCCATGCGTGACCTTAAATGCATGTATGAAGGATCGTTGCTTGTAAAGCTTTTCAAAACTGATATTTTTAGATTAGTTTCGGATTATAACTCTTGATTTCTCATTGAACAAAAGGTATGAAATTAAGTCAAATTGATTAAAGTACCATGTGGAATCTACGATTTTCCCATTCCTTATAAGTAGTTTTAGCTTTCAGATTTCAGTGTTAACTTTGTGAACTTCTTTTATTGCTTTATTGCATTCATAATATTTATTTTACTCCGAAGTCTTGTACCACTAGTTTGGGCGTTGTTGACGAGACTTATCGTTACCACATCAATAAATAGTCCGTTTTGAATTTATTTATGACAGATTTTGAGGTTATAGGTGACGAGATGCGTAGCAACGTGTAGACTTTGTTATATTTTTTCATTTTTAGCCATGTTTATTATTCTCGGGAATGCCCCGAAGACTTTGTATTCAAATTCTAATTCATTAGAGGCTCATGACTTGGTTCAATGAGTTCTACCTACAGTTTAACAATGTTGATTTGAGTATATCTAGAAATCAGACGGTAATTTAGCTTTTCTGATATTATTGCTCATGGCTTTATTTAATTTGACTAAAACGTTAAGTTCAATATAAATTCGCAGTAAAGAGAATAAGAAACTACCAATAGAGTTTCTTTTTCTAAAGTCACTTTTATATAATCAGAGGTAAAATTATAAAAGTTAACAAGACTTGTTGACCTATCAATTTTAACAAGACTTGTTGACCTATCAATTTATCCGTCAAGTACTGTACACTCAAAAAACCGATAGGCCGATACAAAATAGAAAAAACCCATTAAATTGATAATTCGATACCGATAAATCAATAGCAATATTTTTTTATTAGGTTTATTGGTTAAACCGAAATTTGCACGTGAGAAGGTTTGCAATTTTCCATGGTTACAAACTTTGATAGCTTACACGAGGCCTGAAATCAAAGAACCTTTAACACCAAGCAAAAAAGGCAATGCAACATCTATGTCGGATTTGCGGCATGTTTTGATTCGATTAGGTTTGTCTAAAGATTTTGTATCTAATTAATCAGTGGACTATATTTGAGTCTAATAAGGAATTATTTCAATTTTGGCTAATTCACTGGACTTCATGGGTTTAAATTAATTTAATCCTCGTGGATATGTCAGCCTCAGCTCTTTGCAGAATGGTGGATAGTTTTCAAGGTCAAACAAAAAGCACATTTACTTATTGGGAAGATTTAAGGGCCCGTTTGGCCATAAATACCAAAAACTTTTTCACTTTTTTTGGAATTTTTGAAGTTGGAGTTGTGTTTGGCTATAGTTTTTGAAATTGTAGTTTTTAATGAAATGTAGTGTAAAAAAGTGAAAAAAAATTGAAAAACAAGTTTTTCTTTTTTTTTTAGTATTCCGGAATACAACTCCGGAAAAAAGGGAATAATTTTTATGGCCAAACGCTAAAAGTAAAAAAAGTGAAAAAAAATTCCGGAAAAAAAGTGAATAATTTCTATGGCCAAACGCCCACTTAACTTATGGTGACAAATAAGTCTACTAATTATAAATGGTGACAAGTTTGACCAGTCAAGGTCAAACTTGTCTTAAAAATATGTTTAAGTTAAATGAGACTAAATTATAATTTTTAAAACTTCTTAATCTTTTACAAAATACAAAAAGATCCCAACTTAAAACTAAAAAACCCACCCCACCCCCCCGCCCCCATTTTTTTTTTTTTTTTTTTTTTTTTTTAAAAGTTTTGATATTTTTTATTTGCTCCTTTTTCACCAGCCCCACTCCTCCGACGACGACGACCCCTCCCCCGCTCCCCCCCCACCCCCACACAATTTTTTTTTTTTTTTTTTTTTATTTGCTTTTTCACCACTACCCCTCTCTCACCCCCCCCCCCCCCCCCCCCCACCACCCATTTTTTTTAAAAGTTTAGATTTTTTTTTTTTAACAACCCCCACTCCTCCTCCTCCTCCCACCCCTCACCCCCTCACCCACCCCCCACAATTTTTTATTTTTTTTAAAAAAGTTTTTCTTTTTGTTTTTTTGCACCCACCACCCTTTCAAAAAAAATTGTTTTAAAAAAAGAAGTTTTGCAAAGTTTTTGTCTTTGTTTTTTTGCACAGCCACCCCGTCCCCCACCCAAAAAAATGATTTTCCTTGAAAAGAAGTTTTGAATTTTTTATTTTTTTTGGTTTCTTACTTCCCCCACCCACCCAAAAAAAAAAAGTTTTTTAAAAAAAGTTTTAAAAAGTTTTTATTTTTGGTATTTTGCACCCTCCACCCACTCCAAAAAAAAAAAAAATCTTGAAAGGAAGTTTTGAATTTTTTTTTTTTCGGGTTTAGGAAAAGTTTGGATAAAATCCAGGTTGTTGTTGTCGTGTGTTTGTAGTGAAATAGATGATTTTTCTGTTGTTGTCTTGGTATGGTTCAGGGTTTAGAAAAATATATCCAACAGATAATTTTTTTGTTCTTGTTCTGGTATTTATCTGGTTCTGTTTGTAGAAGATAACCAACAGATTTGTAGTTGTTGCACTAAATTCTACACTTTTTGCAATAAGTAAGACAATCAAGGTGTCACCTCAATTAACCAACTGCCGTGACATAACTTCAGTTATTTGCTTCTATTTGTAGACCATATCTTAATACCGTATTTGTAGTTGTTGTAAACAAGCTCTACACTTATCAGAATAAGTAGATAATCACAGTAAATAAAACTACAAATCTGCTGGATATAGCTTCATGACTTTGCCTCCGTTTTGTAGAAGATATTCTACGTATTGTAGTCGTTGCAACAAGCTTGCCACTTCTATTGCAATAAGTAGACAATTTGTCAAGTGACAACTATAACCATTGATATAGCTTCGCTATTTGCTCCGCTTATAAGATATCCAAATGAGTACGTACTATAAATGTTGTAGCGCAACAAATAGACAATCTATATGAATCAAGAAATGTCGTAGGAAAGATATGGCCTAATCGATGCCTGCCGACAATCAATCCAGAAATAGATGAAATAACAGTAGCCAAGGGTACAGACACAAATGAAGAAAAAAGGAAAAGAAACAGTAAGACGAAGAAAACTAACGATGGAAACGGCTGAGACGGAGTAGATCAAGGAAATATGCTTACAATTGTATGCGCTTGTTGAACAAATTATTAATTACTTAAGAGCCAAGGTAGTCAAGCAATTTCTCGTTTTTTTTTTTTTTTTTTGTCCTTGCGTTATTTGTAAATGATGTTTATGAACTTATTTATTTTGATTAGTCAGGTATTTGAGCTACATGTGACTCATGGAACAATTTCTCGCTTATGAACTTATTTATTTTGCTTACTAATTGTCGTTAAATGTACGCATGCATACAATTATTGCAACAAGTTACTAATTTGTTTCAACAAGCGCTAATCTGTTTTAACAAATTACTAATCTTTTTAAACAAGTTGCTTAGTTGTTGCAACAAATTACTCATCTTGTTGGAAAAAATCAAATAATTGCTTAAATTATTACAAAAATTAAAAAATATGTCGCAATCGTATTTAGTTAATTATTGCAACAGATCATATGTTCACAAGTTAAGTTGCAACAAGTTACTAACTGCTTCAACAGATGACTGGGACAAGCACAAGTCATTAGTTGTTGCAACAGATTTATCACCTTATTTGAATTATTGCAACAACTTACTCATATGTTGCAAAGTAGGTATCTCATGTAAAGGTAACAACTTACTTATATGTTGCAGCAGATAGCTCATATGTTGCAACAACTCCTCCATTGTTGCAACGTATTCACGATATTGATCACATTGAACTCCTTTGTTTTTATTGAATAACATTGAATTAGTGCATATTGAATCAAGTAGTTCGCATCAAATCACTCTAATGATCACTCGATTTAGTGCATACTAACTTAGTAGATCATCTCTCTTGACTCAAAATACATCAAATCGATTAAGTATTATACATTGATCATTAAATATCGTTGATTTCCTTTGTTTATCACTAAATATGGGTGAATCAAGTAGTTTACATCAATTCACTCTAATGATCACTCGATTTAGTGCATACTTGTCACACCCCGATCTTACTAGGGTGCGATGGGCACCCGACCCCATATTTGAGCCGATTTAACCTGCTTGACTTTATTACATACGTTAACTTATGAATCGATAGAAATGGATACATAGATTTTTTTTTTTTTCCATAAGTAGAATCTATCATCACATAAGGCTCGTGACACGAAATATAATAACATATCGGCTACCTATCATTGAGCCGCTTACCGACAACCCGATACCTAACAACTGTCTCGTCCGCAAAGTCTCTAACTTCGAACAAAGTATCATAGCATCTATACTCGGCCCCAAGAAGACTGATGTCAGAGCCATTTAACTCTGGGACATCCTTTATGCTAGATTTAGTTATCCGGGTGTACCGCGTTTACGAAACGTTCCCCCCGGTTACTGGGGCCGCACGAGCAAATGTACTAAGTATGTAAGGCATGAAAATAATACAAATAGTGAACATCAAAGGTGAATACCATGGGATTCAGAATACGTGATGAAATAAAAGGATAACCTGGACATGTGAATGCTTTTTTGCGAATACCATGCGTATGCTTGTTTTTTCCCTTTTTTGAAAAAAACATTTTTCATGCATAGTAAAATAGAGCTTATATTATGTCGTGTCTTGCCATAACATATCATGTCGTATCACATCATATCATACCGTATCATATCATATCATGTCATATCATATAGTATCATATCATATCATATCGTGACATAGTCATATCATATCATGTCATGTCATAGCATATCGTGTCATATCATAGCATATCATATCATGTCATATCATATAGTATCATATCATATCATATCGTGTCATAGTCATATCATATCATGTCATGTCATAGCATATCGTGTCATGTCATAGCATATCATATCATGTCATAGCACCGAACAACGTCGCCGCCCATTATAGCGCCGGAACGCTTGGCCGCCCATATATCCCGCGTCCCGGCATCCCGCATCCGGGATGATAAGCTACCGACCTGTGTGGCAATGAAACATGTTTCCTTCCCATTCTCCACATATATCCCTTCCCCCATGTCCCCATATTCATGTGTATATCAACGGAAAACAATATTGAAAAAGAAACATAAAACGAACTCCACGGACATCATAAACGTTGGTTCATATGCTCGAAGTGCTTAGAAAATAAGATCATAACCAAGGAATGAAATTAAAGACCAAGAACTAGTTTAACACTTTCATATTAGCGTGGGTTCTTAACTTAAGGCTCTTAGTCATGGAATCATTCTTATCATACTTATCATACACATACTCTTCCTTACATCATCGTTATCATTATCATCATAGAAATATTCTCATTAAAGTAGTTACAACACTTATCGTTTGATAACGGAACAATAAAGAAATCCGGGGAACAAGGGCCCAATTCGAGGTCAAATGAGGTGGCTACGGACTTACATGTTACATTCTAAGACGTCACTTATGAGAGTTTTGAGGCAAATGTCCTATTTGTGCGAGTTCTAGATGTTTAGGTAACTTTCCAACATTTTATGTAACATATTAATTCAATTCTATTGAATGTAAAAAGGGTTAATTTCAATCTCGGATTTCTAGGGAAGGAATTATCCCCGAGGCCCGTGTCCAATCCTATTATGCCTAGGACATGCCAAGAAAGAAAGAGGGAGACCTTACATACCTTTTCCACCTCTTATGCTACTCCAAATTCCAGTTCCAAGTTCGCCAAAATTTACAATTTGGTCACATTTACCAAACGTCAATTAGAGCATTTAGAAGTTCAACCTTGACTTCACATTTGTCTACAGAGATTTTGGCAAGATTTCCCTGTAATGCGCCATCCCGAGATTCCAACTCGGCCAATTTTAATCAACAACAATCCGGGAATTTAACCCGGCCAAACTATCAACAACAATTCCAACAATTATTCTAACCACATCAATAATCAATTCACAATATGTTCAAGATATTCCAACGAATCTTCCGAATACATTTATTCCAACAATACATTTATTTCTTTTAAACTCATAAACTATATCAACAATCTCACATGTTAGCAACATCATTCCCATAAATTCAAGAAAACATATTGAAATCACATTAAGCTCTAAATCAGCCCACACAACTATAACTTCAACATGGATTATTTTCCTTCATTTTACATCATCAAATTCATAACGACGACAACCAAAATACTAACTAGAATTAATTCGTTCTTAACCATACAAAGTAGGCCATATTCGGCCACCTCCCTAACACCAAGTCTCATGATTCCTCATCCATTTCAACACACCATAACAACCAACATGCTAAGTAGGATTAATTCATCACTTCTACACAACATTACATAGTCTCGGCTACACACACAAATTTCCATGTTCACGGTTCAACACCAACATCTATGTTTTCATGATTTTCGTTCATTTCCACACACTACAATATTCATAAACCATCCATAACATATAAAAAGGAAGGTTGGAACATACCTTCTCCACTTGTTCTTTCCATACGGCTAGGAGGATGGTTTGCAAGATAGAGCGTTTTGCTTGTTCCAACGATTACTCCACGTTAACGAGGGCCTTTCAATTAGTAGGAAACCTAGGAGAACAATTTTTTTCTTGATCAAACCCGTGGGGCTGGTTCGACGGCCCTCCTCCTTAGCCGTTTTTCTCTTCTTTCCTTTTCTTTTCTTTCTCTTGATTTTTCTAGAACTTAAATGATGAATTAGTCTTCTTTGCAAGACTTAGTCATATTTATACAAGAAAGGGCACATGGCCATGCACATGGCCAGCCCGTGCTCCCTTCTCTCTTTTTTTTTTTTTCTTTTTCTTTTCCCTCCAAATCTTCTTCAAATTTCTAGAAATTTCCTTAAGTGAAAATGATAAAGATGATTTAATTATCATCTTATGCTTCCATAAATAATACACGCATGTGGCCCTATGGCCCACTCCACTTGGCTTTCATTTCATGAACTTGTAATTTTCCAAAATTCCAAATTTGCCTTAATATTCCACGCCAATAATACTTACAAGCAACTTACGCATTAAAATAAAACCGGAGAATGGCCTTGCCCTTAACTTCCCGCAATTGTCTTAAAATATTCCAACGTACAAAATGCGGGATATAACATCCTTCCCCCCTTTAGAACATTCGTCCTCGAATGTTCAACTTAGTCGCACGGGGTCTCATAAGTACCTCGGGGGGCTCCCTTTCGTAGCTATTGCTATTCCTCATACCATTTCTTAGGCTATCTAATATTCTTTTGCCATACTCTTTTCTTTCCCACACGTCCACTTCCTGGCGTCACGTCATTTAGAGTCTGTGCGAAACCTCTCACACCCCCTCAAACACCGTCCTGACTCCTATATACTTATTGCTGGTTTCCGATCTTACTAACTTGTTTCCATGAAGGGGGGGTCTCATTTGTAGCCCAAGCATCCACACAAAACATGCTACCGTATCAACTGTTTCTATCTCATCCTTACACATTCCTCTTGCCCGCTTCCCCCTTTAGGGGTGTACTTACCCCGTTGCCCGTTTATACTTCATCTCATATCCTTATTTCCAATCTCAATTAGACACACTCTTATTATGACGTAAGTGTCCAAAGTCCTCTTGCAATACTATCTTTACCTCGACTTATCTCGGGTATTTCCCTTGGTGTCCCCTTATCACTTCTCCCACTTATACCTATCCCTTATTTTGCACGCGAGGGATCTTATGCTACCTTTGTGTCACTCAGGACACACTACTCTTACATAGCCCTTTTCTCCTTTTCGAAACGTATTTTATTCGTTCACATCTTATCCGTATCATACCAGTGCTATTCTCTAGCATTCGCTCTACCTCGTTTTTGTCCTTTCGTAACTTAGCCTTTCACCGTCCTGTCGCTTATGGTACTCGTACTCTCAGTTATACGTCATAACCTATTACTACACTGTTGTCTTGCTTCCTTTTTATTCCTTTCTTTCCATTAGCTCCTTCTCTTCACCGACCTGATTCACACCGTCCTGCATGTCCTTTTAAGGTTTCTGGCCGCTCCACATACTAACCTCTCTTAGACTACTCCAATCTCTTATTCACTCCTTACGTCCGAATTTGTAGGATTTTCGAAAACTTCCCAAGAGGGTCACCCATCCCGAAATTTCTCTCACTTAAAGACGCTTAACCTTGAGACTTTAATGAAATCGGGTGCGTTAATGCCGGTATGATCGTGTCCACCTCACCGCACAACCTTCATTACATATCCTAGAGTACGTCGGAGCCTTACCAGATTTCAAAACGTCCCCACAGTACCTTTTACCAGCTATCTGATTGATACATTCCTATTCGTCACAATTCTTTTTTTCTTCATTCCCTTGTCTTAGTCATGTCACTGCTCATCCCACAGCTAACCTATTCCTGGAGGGCAGCCGTACTTTACAGCTTAGTCAACTTTCATCGCTACTATCAACCCGACTTTTTCAAAATATTTTTCCAACTTGTATCCCGTTTTCTCGTATTATTTTTAAAAAAATTTCGGCAGTTTCCTCTATGTTTCTTACTATTCCAAAACTCCGCACGCGAGTGAGATATAATGATGCCTGTAGGGCCATCATCACATATACATATCATGTCATATCATGTTGTATCATAGCCGCACAAGGCCCTTAATATTCACAAAAGTCCAAAAATATTAGGTTTACCTCAGTAGATGCCCCGTGACCTCACACGTTTATAAATGTGGCCGCTTCACACCCATAAAGGACTCACGGACACGACTGCAGGACAACCCTTGGGACCGGCACTGCTCGATACCACTTTGTCACACCCCACCGCATCAGGTGTGATGGGCACCCGACTCCATTTTCGGAGCCGAGCGAACCCGCTAACTCTTATTACACATATGGACTTATGAACTAGTAAGAAATGAATACATGGATTTTTTTTTTTCGTAAATAAAATCTGACATCATATATGACTTGTGACACGAAACATAATAACATATCGGCTCAATACGGAGCACGCCACACATGACAACTCAATACCCACGACTCTGTCTGCAAAGTCTCTAACTCGATCATGACGTCGTAGCATAGGACTCTAGACCCGGCAACTCTCCAGAGCAAATGGAGATGCCAACTCCGCTGGAACATCTTCTATAATAGCTTCTGATCATCTGGGTGCACCTGCGCGGCATGAAACGCAGCCCCCGAAGAAGAGAGGGTCAGTACGAGCATTGTACCGAGTATGTAAAGGTGAATAGCAACATAGTAGAAGATATAAACATGAATAATAACAAGATTTCATATCGTGAGGTAAAGGGACGCTTCGTACATATGAACGATTATGTCCGCATAGAACATAGAACATATCATAGGATAACAGAGTAACCTGTGCATATGAGGGCCCCATGGGGGCGAATGCCATGCATGCTTGTTTTTCCTTTTTGGAAAAGAGCATTTCTTTTCATAGGCATAGGAAATAGAATTTATGTCATATCATGTTAAATCATAGTATCATAGCATATCATAGGATCATAGCGTGTCATAGTGTATCATAGGATCATAGCATAACATAGTAAGTCATAGCATAGCTGATCATAGCATAGTAGGTCATAGCATAGCACCGAACAATGTCGGCTCGCCCACATAGCACCGAAATACATCGGCTCGCCCATATATCCCGCGTCCGGGCATCCCGCGTCCGGGATGATAAGCCAGCTGACCAGGTGGCAATGAAACATAGTTTCCTTCCCAATTCCCACATGTCCCTACCCCCCAGCCCATGTACATATACATTTTCATAGACATAGGTCATATAAGCATGCAGGAGAGCCCAAGAAAATCATGTATCCATCGGAGTGACGTAAGGTCGAAAACCTCCGATTATATTATGGAATAATTATGGGCGCTTGCCTCACCTTGAAAGGACGATTAACATAAGGCGAGACTATCAATGGAGAGTAATATCATGAGAAAACATAAAACGGGGCCATAAGGCATCGTTTCGTATACTGTGGAATCTTTAAAAATAGTCATTGTTCATGAATAGAGTTGAGAGTTCAAGAAATAGCTTAACGTTCTTATCTCGTCACTAGAATCATAGACTTGGAACCTTTAATCATAGGATCATCATTTTTCATCATGAGCCATAGTCGTCGTCTTAGTCATTAAGGCTTGCAATATTGTAAAACTTAGTTTTTGGAGAAAAACGAATATTTTGGAAAACATTTGTAAACTTTTAGGAAGGAAAATCATGTTTTGGAATCGAGGGATTAGTTAAAACAACTATGATTTAGTGGTCGGAGCGATGTCCAAAGGTTTCCTTGAATTATAGTACGGAAATAAACCAAGTGGAGCCATAAGAGGAAATTAGGGAATAGTGGGCCCACCTCGGTCAAATGAGGTGGCGTATACAATTTACGTATAATACGTTTCATGGCATGACATATGAGAGTTTTAGGGTAGTCGGGTCTTATTCATGCAAGTTCTAGGTGTTTAGACATTTCTTTCAACTATTTATGAACATTTACTTCAATTTTACTGAATGAATAGTATCCAATATCAATCTCGAATTTCTAGGATTAGAGTAGTCCCCGAGACACGTTTTCAAGCCTATTACGTCTAAGACATGCCAAGAAAGGAAAGTGAAGTCTTACATACCTCTTTTCGCTCCTTATGCCACTCCAACCTCAGGTCGCAAATCCGCCAAAATCTACAAATTGGTCATGTTTACCAACCTTAGTTAGGGAGCATTTATGAATTGATTCTTTAAAATAACACTTTGTGCCGAAATTTGACGACATTTCCTAATAAATACACCGTCCCGAGAATATGGCTCGGCCCAATTCAACAACAACAACCGAGAGAATGGAACTCGGCCACAATATCAACAACAAAACCAACAATAACATCTCCAAACATATTCTAACATTAGCAATCCCTTTTTCCATGTAAAGCATGATCAATATCAATATGGAAGCATAATGGATAACATATGAAATAACATAGCTGGGAGATAATAGCATCATCATCATGGCATTTACCTGCTTTCCATAGGAACGTTCCATTTCTATTTCGGACTCATGTACATACATTTGTATCCTTGCTCATTTACCTTTCGTATCTACTTTCATATTCGTATTCATGTCTCCTTTCATACTCATGCTCATATCATATACATTGCATATTCATAGCCCTTACTTGGCACTTACATATCCTCGACATATTTGTACTTTAATTGATATCGTATACATAGCATAGTCGTACTCATATAGATGTCATACATATAGCTTATTCGTACTCATATAGATGTCATATACATATAGCTTATTATATTGCGTACCCGACCAACAAGTTCGGTGTTTCACGTACCTGGCCCTACCAAGGCTCAGTGCCTGGCCCTACCAGGGCTCAGGGTTATCCGTACCTGGCCCTACCAAGGCTCAGTGTTATCCGTACCTGGCCCTACTAAGGCTCAGTGTTATCCGTACCCAACTGCAGTGGTGCGCGCGCGTCGTTATCTATATAGATATACATATTCATTATATTATACCCGGCCATATAAGCTCGGGGTTCATAATAGCCCCTCATGGCACACGTACATATATACATATACATATCTATCATATTCTACCCGGCCATATAGGCTCGGGGTTCACAATAGCCTCTCTTAGGCACACATACATATACATGCTAGATCATATCTATCTCTTAGCCTTCTTACTATCGCCATTCATTACATTCTATCCTTAGAGCATTACTCGTCGTAGAAGGTACTTAGTACAATCGTATCACTTGGGCATCATTGGCATAATAGCTTCTCGAGCTAGGATCATTAGAAAGTATCATGAACTCATAAGAGATGAACAATTTAGCCAAAGAACCATGCCTCATGAAAGAAGGGTTAGCCTTATATACCTTTCGTGCAACTATTATATCAGTTGAGCGTTCTTCTTCAAAGCTCACGTTCTACCTTCATTGAAGTGCATACTCATATTAGATACTAGATAGCTTGGCATTCATGCCTAATTCTAGAGAAAATCGGACAGCATCTCCTTTATTTATACGACTTTCCTCGTATTACACATCAACTCCCAAACATCAATATTAACGTTCATAATATCATCACAATAGCCTTTAGTCAATTATATTACTCTTACTTCACAATTCTCTTCACTCTTTCTACATTCATAGTCATAACTCGACAATACGTTCATTCACATACAATGCCTAATTCCATACTCTCAATATCATTTATAACATGATCATATTCACAAAACATCAAGAATCATAACTCGTTCCAAACGTTTACTCAAAAGTGCTACTATTCACACATTCATGACCCACTTCTTATATTCTTTCGTAATCCAAGTGTTTCAACTTCCAAATACTTTATATAACATGAAAACATCATAAAACTTACTTTAGATGGTGTAGGATTGAACCTCGGTGGCGTATCCCTCACTTGAGCCAAACCCTAGATTTCCCTTCACTTGAATTTCTTGCTTTTGATGAACTCTAATGGTTTCTCTTACTTTGATTCACTTGGTTTGATGATAGTCACCTTTGATTCCCTTTGAATCCTTGTTCATGAAATATTTATGAAGCCCTAGAAGTCTTAGAGAGAAGTAGAGAGATGTTGGAAATGAAATAATGAAGTTGGAAACTCTTTTAAAGACTTAGAACATTTCAGCTCGTTGGGTGTTCCACGGACTGTTCCACGGTCCGTGGAACCTAATTCTGTCCGTGGAGCTGGTCGTGGTTCATGACCAGCCACCTGCCTCCTCTGCTGGCAGTTCCATGAACCCATCCACGGTCCGTGGAACACAGTGCTGGCCGTGGAACCAACCGTGGAACTCACCGTTCCACCAAGTTTGATTCCGTCATTTCGTTTGATCTCCAATCCTTATGGAACCTTCTTAGCACTTGTTTATCACTTCGTTATCAATCTAAGGGGCGTTATAACTCTCCCCCATCACATCATTAAGTTGTCATCAACTTACTACTCATAAATCCTTTCCGAAACTTATCGTACACATGGCCTTCTCTTGGCAACTTTCTTATCTAACATCGATCGTCTTTCAAATCTCATTTAGAATCATCAATTGCTATATCTTACTTATTGAAACATCGAATACTTCATATTTCTCATTAGCCTATTCACTGTGCATCAACGAAAAATTTTCCGAGGTATAACATTCTTCCCCCCTTAGGAACATTCGTCCTCGAATGTTAAGCACTCGGGGATTCTATAAAATTTTTGCCAGAGTTTCCCCTATAATATGGCACTACCGCTCTATCACAACAACCCATAATATCAATGCCTCACAGGTCCACAACATAATAGCAATATAATTTGGCCACACACGACCCAAATACCTAAAAGAAGAGCATACATACCTTATAATCTTGATGTCTCATCTTGGCCCTCTTCTGGGGGATGAAATGGGTGCGGATATTTGGATTTCATGATTTTCTCCGCTTCCCATGTCATCTCTTCTCGATTATTATTTCTCCACAAAACTTTAACTGAGGCCACTTCTTTGTTTCTAAGCCTCCGTACTTGCCTATCTAATATGGCAATGGGTTTTTCATCATAAGCTAATTTTTCTATTACTTGAACATCATTTAATGGGACGATCCTGGTAGGATCTCCAATACATTTACGTAGCATCGAGACATGGAACACTGGATGGACTGACTCCAAATCAGGAGGTAGATCTAATTCATAAGCTACTTTGCCCACTTTGCGCACAATTTCATAAGGCCCAATATACCGGGGACTAAGCTTCCCTTTTTTGCCAAATCTCATAACGCCTTTCATTGGCGACACTTTCAAGAATACCCAATCTTTAACTTGGAACTCTAGGTCCCTTCGGCGATTATCCGCATAGGACTTTTGACGACTTTGGGCTGCTAATAGCCGATCTTGTATAAGCTTGACTTTCTCTATGGCCTGTTGGACCAAATCCGGCCCTATCAATTTAGCCTCTCCTGTCTCAAACCACCCAATCGGGGATCTACACTTCCGCCCATATAAGGCTTCATACGGTGCCATTTGAATGCTAGAGTGATAGCTATTATTGTAAGCAAATTCAATGAGTGGCAAATGATCATCCCAATTTCCACCGAAATCTATCATACATGCTCGCAACATGTCTTCGAGAGTCTGGATGGTGCGTTCAGCTTGTCCATCAGTCTGTGGATGAAATGCCGTGCTAAGGCTCACTTGAGTCCCTAAGCCCTCTTGGAAGGACTTCCAAAAATTAGCTGTAAACTGAGTACCTCTATCGGAGATAATAGATACTGGAACACCATGGAGTCGCACTATCTCTTTAACATAGAGCTTTGCATAATCTTCTGCCACATACGTCGTTCTGACTGGCAAGAAATGAGCTGACTTGGTGAGTCTATCCACAATCACCCATATGGAATCATACTTGCGTCGAGAACGGGGTAAACCTGTAATGAAGTCCATGTTAATCACTTCCCACTTCCAAGTTGGGATTTCTATGGCTTGTAACAATCCGCCCGGCTTTTGGTGCTCTATTTTCACTTGTTGACAATTGGGACATTGAGCTACAAATTCTGCTATATCTTTCTTCATCCTATTCCACCAATACATGGATTTAAGATCATTATACATTTTCGTTGCTCCGGGGTTGATAGAATAACGGGAACAATGAGCCTCTCTCAATATTTGGTGGCGCAAACCTACCACATCAGGAACACAAAATCTGCCCTGACATCGGAGAACTCCGTCTCCTGTAATCTCAAATGATGACTCCTCTTTCTGAGGGAGTGTATCTATGTACTGCATTAGCATGGGATCTTCGTACTGTCGCTCCTTCACTTCTCCACTACTAGCGACGAAGCGGTTGAATTCGAAGGGTAGTTCCCCCTGCTACTCGAGTCCACTACTCGAACTCTAGAGCTGTTAACTGCTGGAGCTCATGAGTCATTTCTCGTTTCTCCGATTGTACCTCACATAAGCTTCCCATAGATCTGCGGCTAAGAGCGTCAGCCACAACATTTGCTTTTCCGGGGTGATATAGAATCTCAACATCATAATCTTTTAACAATTCTAACCATCGTCGCTGCCGCAAATTTAACTCTTTTTGCTTGAAAATATACTGAAGGCTCTTATGATCTGTATAAATGTCTACATGAACACCATATAAATAATGTCTCCATATCTTTAATGCATGAATCACTGCAGCTAATTCAAGATCATGGGTTGGATAATTCTTTTCATGCTTTCTCAATTGCCTTGAAGCATATGCGATCACCTTGCCATGTTGCATCAACACACAGCCTAACCCAACGCCTGAAGCATCACAATAAACAACATAGCCCTCCAATCCCTCTGGAAGTGTCAGGACTGGCGCAGAAGTCAATCTGTCCTTTAGCTCTTGGAAACTATGCTCACAAGCATCTGTCCATTGAAACTTCGCTGATTTCTGGGTCAACTTTGTAAGCGGTGCAGAAATAGAAGAAAAACCTTCAACAAATCTCCGGTAATAACCTGCTAAGCCCAGAAAGCTACGTACCTCCGTAGGAGTTGTAGGCCTTGGCCAAGTCTTTACGGCCTCAATCTTTTGGCTATCTACTCGAATTCCATCGGCTGAGACAATGTGCCCAAGAAATGTCACTGAGTTCAACCAAAACTCACACTTAGAAAACTTTGCAAATAACTCTTGAGTCTGAAGAACTCTGAGGACAGTACGCAAATGATCCGCATGTTCTGCCTCGGATCTAGAATACACCAAGTTGTCATCTATGAACACAATCACGAACAAGTCTAGAAAGGGCCTGAACACATCATTCATCAAATCCATAAACACTGCCGGTGCATTAGTTAGCCCGAATGACATCACCCGGAACTCAAAATGGCCATATCTTGTTACGAAGAAAGTTTGTCTTAGGGATATCTTTCTCCCTAACTCTCACATGATGATATGGGATCTCAAATCTATCTTGGAAAACCATTTGGCACCTTGTAACTGATCAAATAAGTCATTAATCCTCGGAAGAGGATATTTATTCTTGATTGTCACCTTGTTCAACTGCCGATAATGAATGCACATTCTTAATGAGCCATCTTTATTTCGGACAAACAATACGGGTGCTCCCCACGGGGATGAACTAGGCCTAATAAAGCCTTTCTCGAGCAAGTCTTTCAATTGCTCCTTCAACTCTTTCAATTCTGCGGGAGCCATCCTATAAGAGGGAATAGATATAGGCTTAGTGTCTGGCAACACATCAATAGCAAAATCAATCTCCCGCTCGGGAGGAAGGCCTGAAGCTCTTCCGGGAATACATCCGGAAACTCATTCACTACAGGGACTGACTGAAAAGTCGGCGGTTCAGCTTCTACATCTTGAACTCGCACTAGATGATAAATGCAACCTTTTGCAACCATTTTCCTTGCCTTTAGGTAGGAAATAAACCTACCCTTTGGTGATGCCGTATTTCCTTTCCATTCTAAAACTGGTTCTCCCGGAAATTGGAAGCGAACCATTTTCATTCTACAATCAACATTGGCGTAGCAGGACGCCAACCAATCCATACCCATAATAACGTCAAAATCTACCATCTTTAACTCATGCAAGTCAATCATGGTACGACGATCACAGATCACAATTACACAATTTCTATATACTCGGCTAGCTATTACCGATTCACCGACGGGTGTGGACACCTCGAAAGGCTTAATCGACTCCGGTTTGATTTTAAACCGACCCACAATATACGGAGTAACATATGTGTTATGACCCGTATTTCGTACGTTTGGATAATTCGGGACAATTGCGAGAAGTTAAAGGCAAGACTACTTCCAAAATTATTTCAATGCATAAGTTGTTTATGAGTATTGTTTATGAATATTATTAGTAGGGAAATATTGGAAAAGGCTAAGGATAAAAAGGGAAATTCGCAAAATAGTTCATGGTAATTTCACAAATATTCAAGAAAATTCTAGAAAAATGGAGAAAAGGGCCATGTGCTTATATGCTAGTGGAAGAGGCTAAGTATATATATATGAAGGGTCATCCTTTAATTCAAGAAACTTAGAGAAAGAGAGAAAGAAAGAAGAAAAAGAAAAGAGAGGAGAGGGGACGACCAAAGGAGAAAAAAAAAAAAGAGGAAGCCTTGAAATATTTGATCAAAAATTATTTCCTTCAAGTATTTCCATTAATTGGAAGGTCCCTAGCAAAGTGGAGTACCTATTGGAGCAAGAAAAACATCTATGCTTGCAAGTTCATAACAATGGTCAAGTGAAGAAGTTGAAGGAACAAGGTAAGAATCAACCTTTTTAGGTGCTATAGATGATTTGTGAATATTGTAGCATGTGGAAAAGAATGAAACTCATGAAATATGCATGGGTGTGGTGTGGCGAATGGTGTGTGTGTGTGTGAAAAAATTGATTGAATTTATTTAGTAGTTCAATTATTGTTGTGTTGTGGATTCCATGATGTTGAATGAAGGTTTGGTAACTTGGGAGTGGCCTATAGTTTGGGTTTCTTGAATGTTTTGTGAATTGAATTGAATTGAAGTAAATTGAATTGAATCGAATTGAATATTGAAGTATTGCTAGTATTGTTGTTGGTTTGGCCGGGTTGAATTCCCGGATTATTGTTGATTAAAATTTGCCGAGTTAGATTCTCGGGGATGGTATATTCTGAGAGGTAGGTCCGCCGAAATTTCGGCAGATATAAATGAATTTGTTTAAAGGATTGAGATAAGTATATGGTGATGAGTCTAATGATTATGTCAACTCTCTTGAATGTAGACTAACAAGTTTGGATGGATAAGCGTAGCTAGTAAGGCGCGGTCTCATGTTAAGGCTCGCTCCTTTTCTTTCAAAGGCATGATCCCGATATTATGATTTTACAATTGCTTCCATGCATTCCTTGTTTCCAAAAGCTAGAAGTCTATGGTCCCAAGAAAATGATTATTTTTCCGGTAAACCGCCAATGTTTTCCAAAACGTTTATATTTTTCCAAAACCAAGGTTTATGGTATTGCAAGCTTCATGATTACAGATTTTGTATAGTTTGACAGCAGCAAAAACAAAAAAGGGGGGTATTTCTGAGAGCTGTACTATGTTATTCATTACTATTTGGTTAAAGGGTCCTGAGAAAATGTGTATGTAATAAGCGTTAGTGGGTTCGCTCGGTTCCGAATGTGGAGTCGGGTGCCCATCACACCCTAGTAAGATCGGGGTGTGACAATATGACAACGTGGAGCCGGGATCTATCAAAGCATATACATCATGAGAAAGTACCGATAATATACCCGTGACCACACGGGAGAAGACTCTCGGCGCCAAACTAGAACGGTGCCGATGACCGCCGGAACCGGGGCTCTCCCCCGCCTCTACCACCGCCACGGCACGTGTGAATATGGCTGCGAAGATCCGCCACCGACGAAGGCCGGGTCCCGCCAACCGAGGGGCAATCACGCATAATATGGCCTGGTCGACCATAGGAGTAGCAACCCTCTGAACCCAATCTGCACTGACCCCAATGTAACTTCCCACACTGGGAGCATCGTGGAACGGGTGGCCTTGCCTGACCCGAATCACCTCTAAGCTGAGACCCCGTAAAGCTCTGACTCGGCCCGAGATGAGTAGATCTATCAAATCTCTGGCCTGAATACCGTGGAGGCGCACTAGTCATAGAATAGCCGAATGTCTAGAAGGTCGCTGTGTCGTGCCGCCTCTATACTCATTCATCGGACCCGAAGATCTAGCCTTCTTGCTATGCCCTCTATCATGCTCACTTCTTTGTTGTTGTAAGCTCTCTTCTAGATTCTGAACGAGGGCTTGGATGCATGCAATATCCATATTATCTTGGAGGGACGCAGTCAAACATCTATCCATCAAATGTGGCCCGAGGCCTTTCACAAACCGGTGCACTCGGTCACCCATATCCGCTACCATGTCCGAAGCATACCTAGCCAAGGAATTGAAGCGGAGACTATACTCTAGAGCACTCATGCTCCCTTGCCTCAAATTCAAGAACTTATCGGCTGTAGCTCGCCGAACTTCTGGGGGCAGATAATGCCAAAGAAATGCATCTACAAACTCTTGCCACACCGGTGGAGGTGCATTGGCTCCCCGAAGCATCCAAACCGTGTACCAACATACCGCGACATCCCTCAATCTATAGGACGCTAGCTCCACCGATTCGGTGTACGAAGCATGTATCAACCGAAGCGTCCTCAACATACCATCAATAAAATTTCGAGGGTTCTCATCCGGCTTTGATCCAAAGAATTCCGGAGGATTCAAACCGGATAAAATCACGGGCTCTTGCACCAATGCCCTATCACCTTGCCCCGAACTTGGCCTCCGAGTCAGGGCAAGAACCAATTGAGTCAGCAAATTGTGGCGGCCGCTTTTACATCTTGGCCGAAGCATCCGGTGGAGGAGCCGGAGTCGGAGGCGGGGCCGAGGCTCCCTCACGCTCCTCTAATATAGGCCCCGAACGGAAGACCGAGATTGAGCCGCACTTCTGGGACTCACTTTCTTTTACTACCGGTGGCGGTGCTCTTTCAGCCCGCTTTTCTCGTCATCGTCTTGCCCTTTTTGGGCTCCGCGTAGCCTTTCTCTTTACAGGCATTTATGAAATACACAACATATCGTTAAGAAACAAGAAGTTCTTACATCATAGCTCTATCGCACGATTTCTTACGAAGAAAGAAGGTCATTCATTCCTAAAATGTCCACAGCTTCTTGTTTATAAGTGTGGCGCGCAACACACCCATAACCAAGACTCTACTAGACACGTCTCGTAGACACACCCTAGGACTGAACTGCTCTGATACCACTTTTGTCACGACCCAACCTGAGGGCCGTGACGAGCACCCGGTGCTAGCCCACCCGGGCACCCTTTAACATACTTATACATCACATTCTAGGTGAGCCACATAATCATATCATACTGTTCAATCATCATCATTCTAATCTCATCGGGCAACAACATATCTATATCATCAAGAACATCTATGCCCATATAAATGTACATGCGCCGACAAGGCGATCAAACAACATCCCAAAATATAGGCCGACAAGGCCGAACATATCTAACCATATACACAATGTCTACGAGCCTCTAAGAAGGGTACATCATATCATAACATATGGGCGGGACAGGACCCCGCCGTGCCCATGAATATATACACAAAAGAATCTATACCAAAAGCTGCAGCTCCGAATGAAATGGAGCCCTGCTATGTAGTCCCTGAGAAAATACAGCTATGGATCAAGTCTGTCTCCCTGGCCACCTGCGGGCATGACGCAGCGTCCACAAACAAAAGGACGTCAGTACGAAGAATGTACTGAGTATGTAAACCATGATCAATATCAATATGGAAGCATAATGGATAACATATGAAATAACATAGCTGGGAGATAATAGTATCATTATCATGGAACTTACCTGCTTTCCATAGGGATGTTCCATTTCTATTTCGGACTCATGTACATACATTTGTATTCTTGCTCATTTACCTTTCGTATCTACTTTCATATTCGTATTCATGTCTCCTTTCATACTCATGCTCATATCATATACATTTCATATTCATAGCCCTTACTTGGCACTTACATATCCTCGACATATTTGTACTTTAATTGATAACGTATACATAGCATAGTCGTACTCATATAGATGTCATACATATAGCTTATTCGTACTCATATAGATGTCATATCCATATAGCTTATTATATTGCGTACCCGACCAACAAGTTCGGTGTTTCACGTACCTGGCCCTACCAAGGCTCAGTGCCTGGCCCTACCAGGGCTCGGGGTTATCCGTACTCGGCCCTACAAGGCTCGGTGTTATAAGCTCTACCAAGGCTCATGTTATCCGTTAGTGGTATATTATATATATAGATATACATATTCATTATATTCTACCCGGCCATATAAGCTCGGGGTTCACAATAGCCTCCCATGGCACATGTACATATATGCATATACATATCTATCATATTCTACCCGGCCATATAGGCTCGGGATTCACAATAGCCTCTCTTAGGCACACATACATATACATGCTAGATCATATCTATCTCTTAGCCTTCTTACTATCTCCATTAATTACATTCTATCCTTAGAGCATTACTCGTCGTAGAAGGTACTTAGTACAATCGTATCACTTGGGCATCATTGGCATAATAGCTTCTCGAGCTAGGATCATTAGAAAGTATCATGAACTCATAAGAGATGAACAATTTGGCCAAAGAACCATGCCTCATGAAAGAAGGGTTAGCCTTACATACCTTTCGTGCAACTATTCTATCACTTGAGCGTTCTTCTTCAAAGCTCACGTTCTACCTTCATTGAAGTGCATACTCATATTAGATACTAGATAGCTTGGCATTCATGCCTAATTCTAGAGAAAATCGGACAGCATCTCCTTTATTTATATGACTTTCCTCGTATTACACATCAACTCCCAAACATCAATATTAACGTTCATAATATCATCACAATAGCCTTTAGTCAACTATATTACTCTTACTTCATAATTCTCTTCACTTTATCTACATTCATAGTCATAACTCGACAATACGTTCATTCACATACAATGCCGAATTCCATACCCTCAATATCATTTATAACATGATTATATTCATGAAGCATCAAGAATCACAACTCGTTCCAAACGTTTACTCAAAAGTGCTACTATTCACACATTCATGACCCACTTCTTATATTCTTTCGTAATCCTAGTGTTTCAACTTCCAAATACTTTATATAACATGGAAACATCATAAAACTTACCTTAGATGGTGTAGGATTGAACCTTGGTGGCATATCCCTCACTTGAGCCAAACCCTAGATTTCCCTTCACTTGAATTTCTTGCTTTTGATGAACTCTAATGGTTTCTCTGACATTGATTCACTTGGTTTGATGATAGTCACCTTTGATTCCTTTTGAATACTTGTTCATGAAATATTTATGAAGCCCTAGAAGTCTTAGAGAGAAGTAGAGAGATGTTGGAAATGAATTAATGAAGTTGGAAACTCATTTAAAGACTTAGAACATTTCAGCCCGTCGGGTGTTCCACGGACTGTTCCACGGTCCGTGGAACCCAATGCTGTCCGTGGAGCTGGTCGTGGTTCACGACCAGCCAGCTGCCTCCTCTGCTGGCAGTTCCACGGACCCATCCACGGTCCGTGGAACACACTGCTGGCCGTGGAACCAGCCGTGGAACTCACTGTTCCACCAAGTTTGATTCCGTCGTTTCGTTTGATCTCCAATCCTTATGGAACCTTCTTAGCACTTGTTTATCACTTCGTTATCAATCTAAGGGGAATTATAACTCTCCCCCATCACATCATTAAGTTGTCATCAACTTACTACTCATAAATCCTTTGCGAAACTTATCGTACACATGGCCTTCTCTTGGCAACTTTCTTATCTAGCATCGATCGTCTTTCAAATCTCATTTAGAATCATCAATTGCTATATCTTACTTATTGAAACATCGTATACTTCACATTTCTCCTTAGCCTATTCACTGTGCATCTACGAAAAATTTTCTGAGGTATAACAGAAAAACTCTGGAGGGTTTAAACTCATAAAATCCCGGGCTCAAGTACTAGGTGCCCTGTCGCTAGACCCGTCATTCTACCGTCAAAACCTTTTACCGAGCGGCAATTCAATCGTGTCAATAACCGAATAGCTTCGGTCATTTGTTGACCCGAAGTACCACTAGGAGGAACAAAGAGGCTCATAGGACCCGGACATCGAAGCCCTCTTGTTCTTCTAAATAGGATGAGTGTGAGAGGTATTTGACGGAGCCTCATTATTTGACGCACCTTCTTCTACATTACGCGCTTCCTTTCTATCCGCCTTCTCGTCATAGTCTTTTCCTTCACCGGCAAATTTGTGGATTTTCTCTTTACCGGCATAGCTGAAATCATAACACACCATTAGGGAGAAGAAAATATTATAACATAGCTCCATCGCACGATCTCATAAGAAGAAGAATGGTCATTTTTTTCCTAAATGCCCCGCAGCCTCTTGTTTATAAGTGCGGCACACTTCACGTACCATAAACGAGACTCTGCTAGACACGGCTCGTAGACATACCCTAGGACGGAACCGCTCTGATACCACTTTTGTCATGACCTGGTCAGGGGGCCATGACAGGTACTCAAAGTCGACTACCGAGCACCACTCATTAGACGATTCATCATACTCAACTTGAACATATATATAAACCCCAAAGCTATACATAGATATACATAAGCCCGTACGGCTACAAAAATGATATACAAAAAAAATGTACATTGACAACATCACGGGACACAACTTACCCACACGTGCGTGTCTACGAGCCTCTACTAGAGTATTTAGACACGAGACATTCGGACAGACCCCGTCAATCCCAAATATGTACACAAAAATAATATCTCAAAATAGCACCCCTCCGGAGTAATGGAGTGCTCCCCGTCACAATCCGCTAATAGCTCCTAATCCGAGTCACCTCCCCGTGTAGCGTAGGCATGAACACGTCGTCCAAAAAGAAAGGACGTCGAACGAACATTGTACCGAATATGTAAGGCATAAACAACAATAATACATCGATGAAATAAGGAGACATCAAGTAAGGAAAAACTCGTAACGTCACACTTAAGACCGACTTAATGCATGCTAACTTACTTCATAAACATCATCATATCATGTGTGTATATATAAGCTGCCCAACGATATAGCTACGGTGTGATCATCGTTAGCCCACGTCCAGGCCTCCCGCGTCTGGGGTAAACATCTCATGCGGCCCATCACAGTGGTGTCTCAAATCATGCCGTTAAGACATGGTGTATACGCTGCCCGCCTTAGCGGTGTCTGCCCGGCCATATCGGCGCGAGGTAATATCATCATCATAGACTTATCATAAAGCATGCATAAGAACTCAAAGATAGCTATACACTATCGGGGTGACATAAGGTCGTGAACTCCCGATTCCATTGTCACACCCTTAATCCGATAGGGTGTGATGGGCACCCGACCCTTACATAGGGCCGAGCGAACCCGCAGACTTCCGTAATACTTATAATCATACTGGGCCCGTAAAACATAACATAAACACATAATGAAATTTTTTTTTTTCCGAAAACAAACATGCCTTTCATTTTTTTTTTCAAATCAAATAAAGAATCGCAATCGTATGGAATTCACTAATATAACGCACAATAATACATCGGCCTATATGGCCGCTTGCAAAACAACCGACATATCATATACTCGACATCGTCCGCAAAGTCTCTAACATAACCCCGTATATCACAACTTTAACACTCGACTTTTCTAAAGATCTTCGGAGAGAATGTAGCTCGCCAATCCACCGGAATATCTCGTGCTAACATCACTTGCTCATCGGTATCAGAAACGTGTATTGGCTAGCGGGGTGATAAATATGTGCGAGTAATACATAGAAATACAAAAAACGAGATCATAACCGAAGTAAGTAGTACCGAAAAATAGGCAATACGCGTAACCCACAAGACTTACTTTTAAAACCTAATTCGTGCATATCCATATCATATATCGAATCATCGGGGACTTAGAAACATGAGTAAATAATCATCATACCATCATGTTATCAAATATCATATCGTACTTCGTGTCACATCGTATTTCTAATACATATCATACTTCGTAATACACCTCATATACTAATACACATCGACTCGAATACGTACATATAACATATAATGTGTCCCGCCCTCCAGGCTAATGAGGGACTCGGTGAAGTAATCATCATATCATCACCATGTATACATATAGCGTGTCCCGCCTCTAAGCCGAGGGATTGTTTAGAATCATCCTATCACCATCATATATATACATATAAGCGTGTCCCGCCCTCTAGTGAGGGACCTTGTATAAACGTGTCCCGCCCTCTAGCGTGGGACTCCGGTGTATAGCGTGTCCCGAACGAGGGACTCTTGTATAGAATCATGTCATCATCACATTATCACATATCATATCACACATACACATTCCGCGGCCAAAAACCCGATGCACAATATCACATACACACATACCGCGGCCAAGAATCCGGTCGCAATACCACATATACACATACCGCGGCCAAGAATCCAAAGTTGGCAATATCACATATACACATACCGCCCGGACTATTAAAAAATGTAACAAAGAATGGGCAGAATCACAAGTAACCAAATAGCTTTAAAACATTTACAAAGACTTAATAGGTTATTCGAAACGAACCATCATATATACGAAAAGCAAAAACCGTAGTCAACCGATTTCCTTCCAAACGCCACTTGGACATATCAAACCGAACTTCAAAAACCGTAGTTACGTATCAAAATCACATACATAAAAATCCTTATTTCAGACTCAACAGATAAATAAGTAATCATACTCGGTGGTCGGAAAGATAGTCATATTAAGTTCTTTTCAAAAAGTCGTTAGTATTACACAAAGAAAAGTCGCGAGACCCACGGACGAGCGTCAATCCAACCGGCCCGCCTATGGAAATCATGGTCATTATACGTCATAGAATCATTTCCGAGCATATCAAAGCCATCCTGTTCGTCGGAAAGTTACTTTCGACGTTCGTAGTTACAAACTTTTTTTTTTTTGAAACAAAACTTTTTTTTGAAAACAAAACTTTTTTGAAAAAACAAAACTTTTTGGCGCAACATTTGATAACCAATCACACAAAGTCATATAAGCCATAGCTTGACCATATAAGGATACCGACATCAAGAATAAATAAGCATCGTAAACGTGCTCGGACTTCAAGAATGGAATCATTCTCGATGTCACGACCCAGCCCGCTGGTCGGATCGGTGCCCTAGGCACCCGAACAAACTTACGAACCAATTTATCGTGATATCACAAGTTCGCATTTGATGCCCTACTCATACCGATAGTCGAAAGCAGATATCGTACAAATGCAATCCTGAGCGGGCACCCGTGTCAAACATCACATCAGAATCAAAGTTGGCGGAATGTACATCTCCGAACAAATCACAATATCACACACATCATCAAATATAACAAAGGCCATATCACATCATAACTCCAAAACGGTAACCGGCCCTATGGCGAGGTCACTCGAAACCGTAACACATCATAATTCGAATATATCACACGCACGATCACAAAAACCGGCCCGGTACGCGAACGAAATCATAATAGTCGGCACGAGCGGTAGGTGCGTAAATCATATGCATATTAAAGTAAGTTCCAAAACTCGGCACATAATTTCATATACGAATTCATTAGTATCAAAAGCTCAAAGCGAGTATCAAATAAATCGGAAATTAGTGTACAAAGGTTGCGGACTTTTAGTTATCAAGTTTTCGAAAAACATACCGTAAGTTATTCTCGGAAAATATAGTAGCGCTCATAGTGACGAGCGTTCAAATAACATAATAAGACATTCGAACGGACCTTAGGATTGTAAGCAAACGCTTCCTTTTCGGATCGTACGGAAATGAGTCGACAAACCAATTAAAGGAAGTCTCGGGACTTGCGGGCCCACCTCGGGTCAAGCCGGGGCGGACATAATTTACAAACATTGGGCTCCATAAATTATCCGAGAAAGTTTCGGAGCCATTTGGATTCATTTGCGAAAGATACAAAGATTTATGCGTTCTTATATCCAAAATAGGCATTTTGATTCAATTGCGCTGAAGGAATAGTAACCAAAATCAAACTCGACTTTCTAGGAGCAGAATTAGTCCCGAGGTTCCGTTTTCGGCCTAGTAGGTCTAGGACATGCCATATGAAGGACAGGTAAGCGTTACATACCTTACGGACGTCTCACGCTCGCTTAATCTCCAATCCCGTTTCGTCAAAAATCTGCAAATGGTCATCTTTACCAGTTACTATTCATGAGAGTTAACATTCAATCCTTGGTTTCTATTTGGCTACCGAAATTTCTAGAAGCACTTCCCCTATAAATAACACCCCCGAGATTCAACTCGGCTCCAAACAACCAACAACAACCCAACAACAACATCAATAACATTAATAATCACAACATAATACAACTAGTCAACTTTCCAACATAAGGCAATAGTTTCCATTCCGACTTCACACTTATCATCCAATATCAACGTTTTCATACTTATCTACTAATTCAAAACCATTCAAATACAATTCGAACACATTTCTCATTATTCGACAAAATATACCGAATATCCATCAAACCATAATTCTTCCAAAACTTCCAATTTCTCAACATGCATACCGTAACATTTTTCCATCTTCTATTTTCATGAATCAAAATCATAATTCACACTTAAGATCTTACTTTCATCATTATATAAAACTATATAAAATCGCATAAATTTCTCATAACATCATACAATCAACTTTCATGCTAACTTAATTCATTAAACCTTTCATTTGTGTTATAACAAAGGCAACAACAACATAATTAATGTCAAACAAAATAATTTCTTTTCATTTCAATTTTTCCATACAACATCACACGGCCACACATCTACTTTTCACATATTCAACCCCTCATGCACAACTTTCATCTCCATAAACATTCCATTCCACCATAACCACAACTAAAACACAACACAAAATTCAACATCCTCATGAAACACCAATATACACACCCACGGCTACACACCTTTCACACACACCACGCACACACACACACACATCATAATTCCCATAATTCTTAATTTAACATACTACAACATAAACCAAACTTCATAATATAAAGAATAAGATTCTTACCTTTTCTTGAAATTTCAACTTGCGCAACACAAGCACTCTCTCTACCAAACCAATTATACCACGTGAAGAGAGCTTGAACTTAGTACTAATTCAAGAAGAACAAGATTTTTGCACCAAAGACAAGGCTCAAGAATTTTTCCTTTTTCTTTCTCTCTTTTTCTCCTTATGGCCGAAAGGCCTCATCTCCTTTCTTTCTTGATTTTTCTTTGTTTTTCTTGAAGTTTCTTGAAACTTAAGCTTCTTATATAAATTAATTAGTCACATGATCAACACATGACTAATTAAATTATGGGCTTGGGTTGGCAATTGGACCATGGCCGGCCACCTCCCTTGGATTGGGCTTGATTTTTCTTCTTTTTTTTTTGGCCCAACAATTTGCTAAGTTTCATAATTTCATGAAACAAATTTCCAAAATTCCGATTTTGCCCTTAACCTTCCTCGATAATTCCGCACTAATGTTTCCATAGTCGACATATTCATACTAACAAGATCCAAATATGGCCTTATTTCTTACAAGCAAAAATTATTCCAAACTTTCCAAATGTGCAAAAATGCCGGATGTAACATCCTCCCCCCCTTTAAAACATTCGTCCTCGAATGTTAAATCAACCTTATGGATTTTACAAACACTTCGGGGGAGGTCTTCTGTCAACTTCACACTTACATTTGGTCAGAATGCTTACAAAGACCTTCATTTGTCCGCTACTTCTACCATTCTTCGATATTACCATATTGAGGTTACTTGTACAATCTCAAATCGGATATACGGCGTACAGAATCTTGATCAGAACCAGGAGATCAGACTGGTGTCAACGAAGTTATTTCCGGAATCAAAAGCACGAGAGTACGACAGACAGAATCATATTCCGACGATTATCTTAGACAGACTCACAATCGAAGCCAGACGTGCAGAAGCATATCAGACAATTCTATAGTCGGAATCAGACGTACAGAAGCTCATCAGACGAACCCACAATCAAAGTCAGACGTATGGAAGTAAACCGGACAGATCCGTGATCGGAGTCAGACGTACAGAAATATATCGTAATCAAATTTGCCATCGAGGGACGTACAAAAGTATAGAGGACAAATCGGTTCGGATTCTAAGGCATAATAGACAGGGCTTCATCAAAATCATATTCCGACGTCATATCAAATAGAATCCCGACTCGTAACCGGACTATTTTTGCCAAATGCTTCGAGGTTTATCGGAAGTTTCCTTGCTAACGTTTCCTTGCTCTCTACGAAGGATATCGTGCCCGAATTTGTCATCAAAATCGACGACGTGCGATTAAGTTTATGTCCTTACCATCGTTGGCTAATCGCAGTTAGGCATAAGAGGTATGTCAAACAAATTCATTCGCAATGTTTTCGAACTTCTCCGGAGGTACATCTTCTAACCCGTAATCTAGGTATTGCGAGATAAGTTGAAGACATAATATCCCCGAACAACATCCTTTATACAAATCTTTTCCGAGTATGGCACACAAAATCCCGATCAAAGTCAAACCACTTTTCACTATACACTTACCCTAAGTTCCTTGCTAACGTTTCATTACTCACTCTAATTTTTGTACCTTGAATCGTTCATCAAAATATCCAATCGGGGGTATACACACACAATAAGTTTATTCCATTCTACTTACAAACGTTTACCCTATACAATTTAGCCTCTAGGTCCTTTTTGTACTTTCTCATACCTACGCACATAACCCTTTCTTCTTACCACCGTCTTCTTACCTTACATCCTACCCCAATCCATTTACAATACCACAAATCTCCATTTATTTTTATTTATCACCTTAACACAAACTTCCGGGGGGTCACCCATCCCATTGCTCCAGTTCTAAAGACGCTTAACTTCGAATCTTTAAGGCATTCTAGTGTCCTAATGCCGGGATGGTCACGTCCACTCCCCCACACGACCTTTGTCACGTAATTTAGGGGAGGTCGGTCTCGCAAATTTTCGGAAAAATTTCGTGGCGGGTCCCACCCCGATCTAGAGAAGAGTCTTTCACTTTTTGACCATATGCATATCGTGTCAATTCCTTATGTAAATCCTCAATACTTATCCTCCGTTTATATATCAAATTCCACACATCCCACAAGTTTAAATAAGTTGCAAAATTGCCATTTCATATATACTCTCGAGACATAGAATTTCCCATACAATTTTCAACCTTATGTTACGAATAGCTCCAAAGGATATCCCGAAATTTTTAGTCCAACGTAATGAATTTACTCTATACGGTGCCGACGTTCAAGACATGTTGAGAACGTACACCTCATTTTCCTTTTATAACGGAGAAAATCGAAGTTATTAAATTTCTTATTACTCCAACACTCGTATCGCGTACATACCAATCATTCAAAGAAAGGTAACATATATACGTACGTATCACATCGTATCATAGCCACACACGGCTAATAACAAGATTTCAAGTAGAAATATGGAGACGTCGAGACTTACCTCGCATACATGCATACATAATTCAAACGGCACCGATGGCATTTTCCTATTTATTTTCCTTTTCAATCTTCGACTTGACATTTCAATCATACTTCAAACATACTTCAAATAACTTTCCCAATACACATCCTCCGTGCCATTACTTACATCGCCGCATACACTGTAGCTTCCAATATCATCAATCATTGTCTTCTATCGATGCGTTCTCTAGCCGAAATCAAGGATTAGTAAAAATAAATACATTTCCTACGGTGCTCTATCGCACGATCTAAGATCCAAAGAAAGGTAACATCCTAGATGGCCCCGCCGTAGCCAAACGTTTATAGATGTGGTGCACGACACACCGATAAACAAGACTTACGAGACCAAATGTGGGCTCGTAGACATTCCGAGACAGGAGGATGGGGAAGCCTCTGATAGGGAATCACATTTTGTCACGACCCGCAGCCTCCGTGAACGTACATCGCCGTATGAAAGGATGGGCCGTGGCCGGTGATCGGTGCCCTAAAAGGCACCCGAACAAACTTACGAACCAATTTATCGTGATATCACAAGAACAAATTTGAATCCAACGGACCAAACTCATACGATAATGCAAATGCGTATATCGTAAATAGAAAATGCAATCCCGAGCGGGCACCCGTGTCAAACACACACATCATAATCAAAGAAGTTTTCAAAATGTACATCTCCGAACAAATCACAATATCACACACATCATCAAATATAACAAAGGCCATATCACATCATAACTCCAAAACGGTAACCGGCCCTATGGCGAGGTCACGGAAACCGTAACACATCATATGCCGAATATATCATAAGGCGCACGATCACAAAACCGGCCCGGTACCGGCGAACGAAATCATAATAGTCGGCACGAGCGAGTAGTAGCGAGTAAATCATATGCATATTAAAGTAAGTTCCAAAACTCGGCACATAATTTCATATACGAATTCATTAGTATCAAAAGCTCAAAGCGAGTATCAAATAAATCGGAAATTAGTGTACAGAGGTTGCGGACTTTTAGTTATCAAGTTTTCGAAAAACATACCGTAAGCTATTCTCGGAAAATATAGTAGCGCTCATAGTGACGAGCGTTCAAATACATAATAAGGCATTCGAACGGACCTTAGGATTGTAAGCAAATGTTTCCTTTTCGGATCGTACGGAAATGAGTCAGACAAACTAAATAAAGGAAGTCTCGGGACTTGCGGGCCCACCTCGGGCAAGCCGGGGCGGCGGACATAATTTACAAACATTAGGCTCCATAAGATTATCCGGGAAAGTTTCGGAGCCATTTGGATTCATTCACGAAAGATACAAAGGTTTATGCGTTCTTATATCCAAAGGTAAGCATTTTGAATCAATTACCATCAATGAATAGTAACCAAAAGCAAACTCGGATTTTTGGGAGCGAAATTAGTCCCGAGGTTCCGTTTTCGGCCTAGTAGGCCTAGGACATGCCATATGAAGGAAAGGTGAGCGTTACATACCTCGCGGACGTCTTGTGCTCGCTTAATCTCCAATCCCGTTTCGTCAAAAATCTGCAAATGGTCATCTTTACCAGTTACTATTCATGAGAGTTAACATTCAATCCTTGGTTTCTATTTGGCTACCGGAATTTCGGCAAAGATTTCCCCTATAAGTATAACACCCCGAGATTCAACTCGGCTCCAAGCAACCAACAACAACCCAACAACAACATCAATAACATTAATAATCACAACATAATACAACTAGTCAACTTTCCAACATAAGGCAATAGTTTCCATTCCGACTTCACACTTATCATCCAATATCAACGTTTTCCTACTTATCTACTAATTCAAACCATTCAAATACAATTCGAACACATTTCTTATTATTTGACCAAATATACCGAATATCCATCAAACCATAATCCATCCAAAACTTCCAATTTTTCAACACAAATTTCCATAACATTTTTCCAACTTCCGAATCCATTAGAATCAACCATAATTCACATTCACAATCTTACTTTCATCATTATATAAAATGATATCAAATTCACATAGATTTCTCATAACAACATACAACCAACTTTCAAGCTAACTTAATTCATTAAACCTTCCTTTACATCACAAAGGCAACAACAACATAATTAACGTACTAAATAAATTTAATTCATCTTCTCCCACCAAAGCAACATCACACGGCCACACATACTTGCACACACCACACGGCCTCATGCACACACAACACAATTTCCATAATTCTCATTCCATTCCAACCATAACCACAAGTAGATTACAATACAAAATTCAATTCATCATAGCCATGAAACACATATGTATACACGGCCATACACACCTTTCACACACACCATGCACACACACACACACATCATAATCCCATAATCTTCATGCCACTCTAACCACTATAACATGTGAACCTATTCCATAACATAAAACATAGAATTCTTACCTTTTTCTTCAAACTTCCACTTGCCAACACAAGCACTCTTCTTACCAAAAATTCTATACCATGTTGAAGAGTAGCTTGAACTTAGTAGGAATTCAACAAGAGATGAATTTTTAAACCAAGGATTTTAGGCTCAAGAATTTTTTTCTTTTTCTTCTTTTTTTTTTCCTTTGGAGCCGATTGCTCCTCCTCTTCTTCTTGTTGATTTCTTTGTTTTTTTCTTGAAGTTTCTTGAACCTTACCTTCTTAATATAATTAATCACATGGATTAATCATATGGGTTGGGCCAAGCCACCCTATGGCCGGCCACCCCTTCTCTTTGGGCTTGATTTTTTTCTTTTTTTTTTTTGGCCCAACAATTGGCTAAGTTTCATAACTTCATGGAACAAATTTTCCAAAATTCCGATTTTGCCCTTAACCTTCCTCGATAATTCCGCACTAATGTTTCCATAGTCGACATATTCATACTAACAAGATCCAAATATGGCCTTATTTCTTACAAGCAAAAATTATTCCAAACTTTCCAAATGTGCAAAAATGCCGGATGTAACACCCGAAGCTCATAACGTATCATAGCTTAGCCATATCTAAGACATGCCAAAAGAAGGAAAGGTAAGCTTTACATACCTTGATTGCTTCCTAAGCTAATCCAAACTCAAGTCTCGGCTTCTCAAAATCTACAACACGTCATTAGACACCAAACATTAGTAATAGGCACCTCGGAATCCCATTTTAAGCTCGCACTTTATTTACAAAAATTTGGGCAGCATTTCCCCTGTAAATTCAACACCCCGAGAATTCAACTCGCCAAATATCCAACAACCACATCAACAATACCCATAAGCAATTCCAAACACATTCTAACATTAATAGCTCCTTTCTACATAATTCGACAACATCCATGCATATTCAATTCAACTTCATACATTCAAACTAATATCAATGATCGCATATTCAAAACTAACCCAAGATCACTTAACAAAATTCAAGAACGCTTCGGACAATTCACAATACATTCAAATCAGCCCATCCACTATATAATGAAACCCGAAACCTCAAATTTCCATAAGAACAACAACAATACATTTCTTTCCGCCAAATTCCCAAACTATACCAACATTCCATACATTAACAACATTAACCACAATAATACAAGAATTATATTAAAATTACATTATCTTCTCCAACAACCTACAAACGATTCCAACTTCCATTTAAATCATTAAACCATCATTCTCATTATGGAATCCATGCAACAACAACCAAATCATGCTAAATAAAATTAGTTCATCATATTCTACAACCAACACATATGCACGGCCACATACCAACTTCCATATTCCCATGAATTTCATCCATTTTCTACACATTACAACAACACACAAACATGTTGAATACAATTAATTCATCACTCCATCACCACTCTACATACACACGGCCAAACACACACACACGGCTACACTTCAACATCCCTATTTTCATGATTTTCATTCATTTCCACACTTCACAACATGCACAAATCATCCATAAGTCATGAAAAATAAGATTGAATCATACCTTTTTCCACCTATTTCTCTCTCGGCCAAGCCTTGTCCATGGCATAAAATGATTTTCTTGTTCCAACAACCACTCCACGTTAATGAGGGCCTTTCAATTAGTGGAAAACCTAGAAGAAATAATTTTTTTGATCAAGATTTTTGACCTTCAATTTTTCTCTCCTTGCCCGTTTTCTCCTTCTTCATTTTTCTTCAAATTTCTTGAAATTTCTAGAGTTGAGAAATGATAAAGATGACTTAAATTAGTCATCTTTCTCTACTTATATAATGTACGCATGTGGCCCATGGCCCACAAGTCATGTGCAATGCCACATGGCCATTTTTCTCATGAATTAAAATTTTCAAAACTTCACTTTTGGCCCCAAATTTTCATGAAATGTCTAGCTTTCCATAATTCATCTTTTGGTCCCAAATTTTCCTTATTCCAAATTTACCCTTAACATTCCTTACCAATAAAAAGATGAATATGCAACTTATGCACTTTTAACAAAATCAGAAAAATTTACAACCTTGCCCTTAACTTGTCGCAACCGACTTAGAATATTCCAACGTACAAATTACGGGGTATAACATCCTTCTCTCCTTGAACATTCGTTCTCGAATGTTCAACCGTATGGGGTCTTAAGGATCTCGATTTAAACTTTTCCTTCCCCGTAATTCCCTTTACTCAACTTGTGACATTCTAGGCACATTATCTCGTGTCGTCTCTTAATCTTTAACTCAACCTTTCCTTATTCGTTCCATAGCTTGTTTTTCCGTTTCATACTTGTCTTTGCATTTTTGCTACATAGATCACATCATAACCTTGGCCACTTTCTCACTAGGCTTCACTTATTTTCATAACAACCCTCATTGGATTCACATTATATCTTATTCGTAACCACTCCCATAATATAACACTTCTTAACCCTTTACCCTTTTTTGATCAACTTCTTCCTCCGTACTCTTGTCTTAATCATACTATTACTTCTTTCTCGAGGTCCACCCATACTCGCAACTTACTCAAATCTTACCATTACGGTGGACGCGGCCTTTCAAGTCGCATTACAAACCTACATCTCATTATTACCATCGGCACGACCTTTCAAGTCGTATTACAAACCCATATCTCATTCTCTTTCTTTTCTTTTTTTTTTCTTGAGAAAATTTCGGCAGAGTTTCCTCTGTAATTGTTACTATCTCAAAACCTGCACGCAGGAAATACCAACAATGCCTCACAGGGCCAACATACATATATACATATCATATCATATCATATCGCAGCCACGATGTATGGCTCCCAATATCATCAACAAGACACAAATGATAAACATACCTCGTATGCCCAACTCAAACGGCACCTGTTACACTTTCTTGTTTACTTTCCCCCTTTAGTCTTCAACTTGTATTTCAATCGCAACTTCAATATCTTTCCCAACATATATCGTTCATACCTTTGCTTACCTGTGTACTTTGTAGCTTCCAACATCATCAATCACTTTCTTCTATCAGTGCCATTATTCTGCTGAAATCAAGGATTAGTATCAGAAGTCTCATTTCCTATAGCTTGGCTCTATGGCACGATCTCAGATGTGAAAGAAGAGTAACCACCCCAGATGCCCCGTAGCCTCCTGTTTATAAATGTGGCGCGCTACACACCATAAACAAGACTCTACTTGACACGACTTTGCAGACAACTCCTAGGACGAACTGCTCTGATACCAATTTATCACACCCTTAATCCGATAGGGTGTGATGGGCACCCGACCCTTACATAGGGCCGAGCGAACCCGCAGACTTCCGTAATACTCATAATCATACTGGGCCCGCAAAACATAACATAAACACATAATGAAATTATTTTTTTTTCCGAAAACAAACATGCCTTTCATTTTTTTTTTCAAATCAAATAAAGTCTGCAATCGTATGGAATCTGCAATATAATTCACAATAATACATCGGCCTATATGGCCGCTTGCAAAACAAATCTGACATATCATATACTCGACACTGTCTGCAAAGTCTCTAACATAACCCCATATATCACAACTTTAACACTCGACTCTACAAACACTCCGGGAGAGAATGGAGCTCGCCAATCCAGCTGGAATATCTCCTGCTAACATCACTTGCTCATCTGTGGGTACCTGCGCGGCATGAAACGCAGCCCCCGAAGAAAGGGGGTCAGTACGGAATATGTACTGAGTATGCAAAGCAGGAAATACAGAAAACGAGATCATAACCGAAGTAAGTAGTACCGAAAAATAGTGCAATACGCAGAACCCACAAGACTTACTTTTAAAACCTAATTCGTGCATATCCATATCATATCCGAATCATCAGGGGACTTAGAAACATGAGTAAATAATCATCATACCATCATGTTATCATATATCATATCGTACTTCGTGTCACATCGTATTTCTAATACATATCATACTTCGAATACACCTCATACTTCGTAATACACATCGACTTCGTAATACACACAGATATAACATATAACGTGTCCCGCCCCTCCAAAGCCTGAGGGACTCAAAGGAATGAATCATCATATCATCACCATGTATACATATAGCGTGTCCAGGCCCTCTAGTGAGGGACTCGGTGTTTAGAATCATCCTATCACCATCATATATATACATATAGCGTGTCCCGGCCCTCTAGTGAGGGACTCGGTGTATAGCGTGTCCCGGCCCTCTAGTGAGGGACTCGGTGTATAGAATCATGTCATCATCACATTATCACATATCATATCACACATACACATTCCGCGGCCAAAAACCCAGCGGCAATATCACATACACACATACCGCGGCCAAGAATCCAGCGGCAATACCACATATACACATACCGCGGCCAAGAATCCAGCGGCAATATCACATATACACATACCGGCCCGGGACTCGGCGAAAAATGTAACAACAGAATGCACGAGCAGAATCACAAGTAACCAAATACGCGCTTAAAACATTTACAAAGACTTAATAGGTTATTCGAAACGAACCATCATTTACAGCCAAAACAAAGAGTCAAATCGTATTTCCTTCCAAACGTCACTCGGGGACATATCAAACCGAACTTCAAAAACCGTAGTTACGTATCAAAATCACATACATAAAAATCCTTATTTCGGACTCAACCGTATAAATAAGTAATCATACTCGGGGTCGGAAAGATAGTCATATTAAGTTCTTTTCAAAAAGTCGTTAGTATTACACAAAGAAAAGTCGCGACCACGGACGAGCGTCAATCCAATCCGGGCCAGCCTATGGAAATCATGGTCATTATACGTCATAGAATCATTTCCGAGCATATCAAAGCCATCCGGTTCTGTCTGTGAAAGTTACGGACGTTCGTAGTTACAAACTTTTTTTTTGAAACAAAACTTTTTTTTGAAAACAAAACTTTTTTGAAAACAAAACTTTTTATGCAACATTTGATAACCAATCACACAAAGTCATGTAAGCCATAGCTTGACCATATAAGGATACCGACATCAAGAAGCAAATAAGCATCGTAAACGTGCTCGGACTTCAAGAATGGAATTACCCCCGAAGCTCATAACGTATCATAGCTTAGCCATATCTAAGACATGCCAAAAGAAGGAAAGGTAAGCTTTACATACCTTGATTGCTTCCTAAGCTAATCCAAACTCAAGTCTCGGCTTCTCAAAATCTACAACACGTCATTAGACACCAAACATTAGTAATAGGCACCCGGAATCCCATTTTAAGCTCGCACTTTATTTACAAAAATTTGGGCAAAAGATTTCCCCCAGAATTCAACACCCCGAGAATTCAACTCGGCCAAATATCCAACAACCACATCAACAATATCCATAAGCAATTCCAAACACATTCTAACATTAATAGCTCCTTTCTACATAATTCGACAACATCCATGCATATTCAATTCAACTTCATACATTCAAACTAATATCAACGATCGCATATTCAAAACTAACCCAAGATCACTTAACAAAATTCAAGAACGCTTCTGGACAATTCACAATACATTCAAATCAGCCCATCCACTATATAATGAAACCCGAAACCTCAAATTTCCATAAGAACAACAACAATACATTTCTTTCCGCCAAATTCACAAACTATACCAACATTCCATACATTAACAACATTAACCACAATAATACAAGAACTATATTAAAATTACATTATCTTCTCCAACAACCTACAAACGATTTCAACTTCCATTTAAATCATTAAACCATCATTCTCATTATGGAATCCATGCAACAACAACCAAATCATGCTAAATAAAATTAGTTCATCATATTCTACAACCAACACATATGCACCGCCACATACCAACTTCCATATTCCCATGAATTTCATCCATTTTCTACACATTACAACAACACACAAACATGTTGAATACAATTAATTCATCACTCCATCACCACTCTACATACACACGGCCAAACACACACACACGGCTACACTTCAACATCCCTATTTTCATGATTTTCATTCATTTCCACACTTCAAAACATGCACAAATCATCCATAAGTCATGAAAAATAAGATTGAATCATACCTTTTTCCACCTATTTCTCTCTCGGCCAAGCCTTGTCCATGGCATAAAATGGTTTTCTTGTTCCAACAACCACTCCACGTTAACGAGGGCCTTTCAATTAGTGGAAAACCTAGAAGAAATAATTTTTTTGATCAAGATTTTTGACCCTCAATTTTTCTCTCCTTGGCCGTTTTCTCCTTCTTCATTTTTCTTCAAATTTCTTGAAATTTCTAGAGTTGAGAAATGATAAAGATGACTTAAATTAGTCATCTTTCTCTACTTATATAATGTACACATGTGGCCCATGGCCCACAAGTCATGTGCAAGGCCACATGGCCATTTTTCTCATGAATTAAAATTTTCAAAACTTCACTTTTGGCCCCAAATTTTCATGAAATGTCTAGCTTTCCATAATTCATCTTTTGGTCTCAAATTTTCCTTATTCCAAATTTACCCTTAACATTACTTACCAATAAAAAGATGAATATGCAACTTATGCACTTTTAACAAAATCGAAAAAATTTACAACCTTGCCCTTAACTTGTCGCAACCGACTTAGAATATTCCAACGTACAAAGTACGGGGTATAACATCCATTATGGAGTATTCATAATTATTCTGCCTCACCTTGAAGGAACTAGCATTATAATGTGAGTGTAACACAATGAACAACATCAAAGAATCATAATTTGGATCATTAGCGTTGTCGAAACATCATATCATGGGCTTTAGAATCTTTAGATTGCGACTCATCATCATCATTATCATACTCGTAACGTATCTCCTTTCTTTATCTCATGCGAAGCTCTTTATAATCATAGGCTCATAATTTTCGAAATGTAAGAAGGTCATGGAGGATAAGGAAAATCACATCATAAGAGTCGTGCCTTAGAAAAGAAGGAACTAGCCTTACATACCTTTTCGTTTAGCTACTTTATCACTTGAACGCTCCCCTCCAATATTCACGTCTCTTCCTTCAAGAGAATTCATACTAACATTAGATAATCGATAACTTAAGCATGCTTGAACTAAAGCTAGAGAAAATTGGGCAGCATCTCCTTTGTTTACACAACTTTCTCCATATCATATATCAACTCCCAAACGTCAATAACAATATCTATAATATCATACTCAATAATCGTCATCAACCATACATTATTCAATTCTCCTACTTCCATTACAAGGGCGTCCATAACTATAATCGTAACACAACATTACATTCATTCACCTATAACATATCTCCCGCATTCTTGATATCATTTACAACATAACTATACTCGTAACATGTAAAGAATCATGATTCATATTAAGCTGCTACTCGAAATGTCACTATTCTCGTATTGTAACCCATTTTCCATTTCCCTCTATAATCCAAGTCTTTCAACCTCTCAATACTCGAAATAACATGAATTGATCATAAAAATTACCTTTGATAGTATGAGAATGACCTTTGGATGAAAATAATTCTCTTGAGAAAAACCCTAGCTTCAATCCAAGGAGATTCCTTGACTTGTATGAACCCTAGAGAGCTTCTTGCACTTTATTCTCTTGGTTTGATGAAGTTGATCCTTGATTTCTCTTGGATTCTTGTCGATGAAGTGTGGAGAGAGTTCTAGAGACTTCTTGAGGTGTGGAGAGAAAATGAGAAATGAAATATGAACTTGGGGCCCTCTTTTATAAAACGTAAAAATCTATCCCGACCCAAATATACGGACACACATACGGTCCGTATAATTTATATGGGCCGTATGTGTGACCGTACATTGGTTCCATTGGAGACCCCAATTCTGCGCAGGTTATACAGTCATATATACGAGCCGTATCTTTTATACGGTCCGTATAGTGAACTATACAATCCGCAGTTTTTCGAAGCTTGTCCTCGTCGACTCGTTTTGTCTCCAATCCTTATGGAACCTTCTTAACACTTCATTAACACTTCATTAACAACTTAAGGAGCATTATAGCTTTTCCTCCAGACATTATTAGATCAACCTTAACTCGGTACGTTATAAAACTCTTCCGAAACACAACGTATACTTCGCCTTTCTCAACTATCTTTCTTCCCTTGCCTCAAACGTCTTTGGAATCTTAATGAGGACCATTAAATACTATTTTTACTTATAGAAATGTCATATACTTCTTACCCTGCATTAGTCTAACTATCATACGACGACATAAAATTTTTCGAGGTGTAACACCCTTCCCCCCTTTAAAAACATTCATTCTCGAATGTTAAGTTCTCGGGAATTCTATAAAAATTTCGCCAGAGTTTCCCCTATAATATGGCGCTACCATCCTGTCACAACAGCCCACAATAACAATGCCTCACAGGGCTACAATACAATGGCAATAAATTTATGGTCACACACGACCAAAAGCATGAAAAGAAAGTATACATACCTCATAATGTCGATGTATCATCTTGAATCTCTTCCAGGGGTTGAAACAAGTGCGGGTACTTAAACTTCATATTTTCTTCCGCTTCCCAAGTCATTTCTTCTCGGTTATTGTTTTCACCACAAGACTTTGACTGAAGCTACCTCTTTATTCCTAAGTCTCCATACTTGCCTGTCTAGTATGGCAATAGGTACCTCTTCATGAGCCAACTTCTTCGTAACCACCTGATCAGATGGCATATTATGATATCTTCCCGAACGCGGGATATATGGATAAATGGATCGGGCCGTTCGTTTCGCGGTAACATATGTAATGTTGATATGATATATGGATCGGGCTACACGTTCCGCAGCAATGTAAAATACTTATGGATCGGGCTGCACGTTCCGCAACACTATTATTTGTGTATGTATGAAAAATGTTTTTTTTAATGAAAGCTAAGCATGCATTATATTCACCTTAAGAGGCAATCAGATGTACAGGTTGTCCTTATCTCATGTTATGTTCTGTATCTCTTGTTATGTTGTTATTCATGCCTTACATACTTAGTACATTATTCGTATTGATGTCCTTTCTTGTGGACGCTGTGTTCATGCCCGTAGGCAGACAGGTAGAAGGACCAGACCCTTAGGAGTTTCATCAGCGGAGTTTTAAACGCGCTTCAGTTGCTTCAGAGCTGTAGTTTATTGGTACTACTCTTGTGCATATATATACTTGGGCATGGCGGAGTCCCGCCCCATCTTCATGGATTCCTGTATTCTATATAGAGGCTCGTAGAATGATATGTGTAGCTAGAAGTACCATATCATTATCAGTTCATATTGTTGTATTATATTTTAGCAGCCTTGTCGGCTTATGTTTGTGGGCACAGTTATTGATGATTATGTTATATCTCGTATTTTGTACGTCGGAATGTTTTAAGTTAGTTGCGACAAGTTAAAGACAAGACTATTTTTCCGACCTTGTTTTAAGACATAAGTTGCTTATGAATTTTGTTGGATGGAAATATTAAGGAATTTGGGGTTAAAAGTGGAATTATGGGAACTAATATTTCATGAAAGATGGGACCAAAAATGAATTATGGAAAGATGAACAATTCATGAAAACTTGGGGCCAAAAGTGAAAATTTGGAAATTAATTTTTCATGAAAAATTGGCAAGCCAAGCCGTGTGTGTGTGTGTGTGGTGTGGTGTGGGCCATGGCACACATGTGAAAATTATATATGTACATAAAGATGACTAAGTAAGTCATCTTATTAATTTCCACACTTAGAAATTTCTTGAAACATGGAGAAAGAGCAAGGAAAGCCATACGGCTATAGCACCAGCCGAACATGGACCTTGAAAAAATTGAAGGAGAAAAATTATTTTCTCCTAGCTTGTGAACTAATTGGAAGGTCCTCGTTAGCGTGGAATGGTTGTTGGAGCTTGCAAAACATTCTTTCTTGCAAACACACCCTTGGCGGTGGGAAAAGGTTGAGGAAGAAGGTAAGGTTCAATCTCATTTTTCATGTGTTGTGGATGAGTTGCACATGTTGTGGAATGTAGAAATGAAAGAAGTTCATAAAAATATGGTGTAGTTGTTGTGGCCGTGAGTGAATGTTGTTGGAGTAAACATGATGAACAAATTTTATTTAGTGTAATTTGATTGTTGTGCATGTTTGTGTGTTGTTGTAAGGTGTAGGAAATGAATGAAATTCATGGAATGATGTATGTTGAGGAGTGGCCGTGTAGGGGCTGATTTGGGGTAAGTATGCTAAGCTAATTCTATTTAGTGTTTTAGTTGTTGTTGTTATGGATTATGCGATGAAAATGAGAGTTTAATAACTCATGTTAAAGTTGGAATTGTTGTGGGCTGTTTTGGAGATTAATATGATTTTAATGTAAATTCTTGTGGTCATGGAAATAATGATTGTTAGCATGCGGATTGTTGGCGTAGTTTATGAATTCGAAAAAATGAAATATGTTGCCATTGCTCTTATGGAATATGGTGAGTTTTGGGTGGCATGTTGTTTGTGAGCGGGCTGATTTGAATAATTTGTAGATTGTCCGAAGCGTTCTTGAAATCTGGTTTAAATGATATTGGATTAGTACTCGAATGCAAGCTATTAGTATTGAATTGAATATGATTGGAATGTCGTCGAATTATGCAGAAGACGAGTCACTAATGTTATAATGCATTTTGAATTGGTCGTTGATGTTGTTATTATGTTTGTTGGTATTGTTGATGATGATTTGGCCGAGTTGAATTCTCGGGGATGTCGAATTTACAGGGGAAATGCTGCCCAAATTTTTGTAGACAAAGTAATGGTTTGGAATTGGATTCTTTAGCGCTTATGACTAATGTTCGATGACTAATGACGTCGTTGTAGATCTTGAAGTCGTGACTCAAGTTCAGAATAGCTTAGGAAGCGGCTAAGGTATTTTAGTAAAGCTCACCTTTCTTTCTTTTGGCATGTCCTAATTGAAAGTAAGTTATGACACGTTTCTCGAGGTAACTTTATTCCTGCAATCCGAGCAGGTTTATGATTCTTATTTGTTTCTCGATGTCCATATTCTTAATGTAACCAAGATATGGTTTTTATGTCATTAGTAAGATTTGGATTTCAAAAATTGCATAAAAGTTATGTTTCCAAAAGAATGATGTTTTAAATGACTCCGTAACTACGAACGTCCGTATCTTTCATAGAAAGGCTCGGATTGCTTCGATATGTTCGTATGTGATTTCATAATATGTAAGGTCCGTAACTTTTCGAGGCGGGCCCGAATTGAATCGATATATGACTATGATCTCTACGATATTTTGATATGTTCATGATATATGATATGTTTCCGAGTAATGTCCGAAAGTTATTTGCTATAATATTTGTCCGGATTTTCAGGATGTCTTGATATGCTTACGTTATATGATTTGTATATACATTCTGGAATATGATTAATCGGTTAATGTCAGCTTACTTCATGGAGTCTCTGAAATGGTTTATGTGCATGGTTTCTCACTACTCGCTCGTGCGAGCCGTAGCCACTCTTTCACCGCGCGTCCGGGCCGGGCATGTATTCGTGCACGTTTCTGCATTGTTCACCGCGTCCCTCCATGGAGGGCCGGGGCACGTATATTTACCGCGTCCCTTGCTAGCGGGGCCGGGCACGTTATTTGATATGATGATATGGGGGGAGGTGGCCGGGGATGGCACATGATGATTCCTTTTACCGCGTCCCTCCATGGGGGGCCGGGGCACGTTACATGTACATGCATATGATATGATTTTACTACCGCGTCCCTTACTAGAGGGCCGGGGCACGATATATGTATATGTATATGCGTATACGATGATTTCATTCACCGCGTCCCTCACGAAGGGGCTGGGGCACGTTATATGCATACTTGATGATTTTATGGAAATGACATACATGATATATGTTTTTAAAGGCAAGTTTTATGGTTTCTCTGTACTCCTTATTTCGGTATAATCCCGCTTATTGTATTTCATGCTTTACATACTCAGTGCATATTCCGTACTGACCCCCTTTCTTCGGGGGCTGCGTTTCATGCGCGCGGTACACCACAAGGTGAGTGAAGATATTAGTAGGAGATGTTCCAGGGATTGGCGAGCTCCAGTTGCTCGAGATCTTGCCCGAGCCAAAGTATTATGATATGGATTCATGTTCTGTGTTAGAGACTTTGCAGACAGTGTTATGGGTATTAGATGTCGGTTATGTAAATGGCTATGTAAGCCGTTATATTATTATGCGTTGTGCTATAAGTTTCATATGTTGCAAGATTTTATTTGATTTGAGAAAAGCAAAAAGCATATTATTCTTCGATAAATTTTTGTTATGTATATTTGTGTCATGATTTGAGGGCCAGCGTGAGTATAAATATTATGTGAGTCCGCGGGTTCGCTCGGCCCTAAATAAGGGTCGGGTGCCCATCACGCCCTAACGGAAATTAGGGTGTGACAGATTATATAGAGATGTGTCATTATCTAGTGATATATGCCCTTACAATTTATGATACCCATGAGCTATTTTTGTGGTCCACCTAGAAATGATTATGAGATGTATGTTCAGAGGTGCTCAGTGGGTTAGCTCCGGGTGCCCGTCATGGCCCTCTGGCTGGGTCGTGATAGTAGAAGACTTCTTGGAAGTGTTTATGGATGATTTTTCTATTGTGGGTGATTCGTTTGATGACTGTCTTGACCATCTGGGTCAACTGCTGAAAAGATGTGAAGAGACAAATTTTGTGCTAAATTGGAAGAAGTGCCTCTTTATGGTGCAGGAAGTGATTGTCCTAGGTCACAAAATCTCTGAAAAGGGAATTGAGGTCGATCAATCAAAGATAGATGTGATTGCAAAAATTTCTCCACCCATCTCAGTCAAAGGTGTTCGAATTTTCTTGGGACATGTTGGATTCTACAGGTGTTTCATCAAGGGTTTCTCCAAGATTGCTAACTCGATGTGCAAGCTTATTGAAAAAGAGGCTAATTTTGTGTTTGATGACAAGTGCCATGAGGCATTTAATGAATTGAAGGAGCATCTCACTTCTGCTCCTATTATTGTTACTCCTGATTGGTCCCTGCCCTTTGAGATTATGTGTGATGCAAGTGGCTTTGCAATTGGTGTTGTGCTTAGCCAGAGGCACAATAAAATTATGAACCTGATCTACTATACTGGTAGGACTCTTAATGCGGCACAGATGAACTACACAGTGATTGAGCGAGAGCTGCTTGCTATAGTATATGCTTTTGAGAAGTTTCGGTCCTATTTGTTGGGGTCCGAGGTTTTAGTGTACACTGATCATGCTGCATTGAGGTATTTTATGACAAAGAAAGAAGCTAAGCCGCGACTGATTCGTTGGGTCCTTTTGTTGCAAGAGTTTGATTTTGAGGTGAAAGATCGAAAAGGGTCCGAAAATCAGGTCGCTGACCATCTCTCTAGGCTTGCCGAAATTGGGGTGCCAATAGAAGAACTTGATATTGATGATGCTTTTTCGGATGAGCAAGTTTTGGCGATGACTATGCAAGTAGCACCTTAGTATGCGGATTTGTCTAATTACTTGGTGACTGGTATCATTCCTGAAGAGATCAAATCTTACCAGAAAAAAGAAGTTTTTGCGCGATTCTTGTCAGTACTAATAGGATGAGCCATACTTATTTAGAAATTGTGCTGATAACATTATTCGCCGTTGTGTTCTCGAGAGTGAGGTGTCGGAGATTTTGAAGGCTTGCCACGACTCTCCCATTGAGGGACATCATAATGGTACGAGGACTGCTACAAAAATTCTCGAATGTGGTTACTATTGGCCTACTCTCTTTTATGATGCTAATAAGATGGTGCATTCTTGTGATCAGTGCCAACGGCAGGGGAGTATTGGTAGGAGGCAAGAGATGCCTATGAACTTTGTGATAGAAGTTGAGGCGTTCGATGTCTAGGAGATAGATTTTATGGGGCCCTTTGTAAGCTCTTGTGGCATGAAGTACATCTTTGTGGATGTTGACTATGTTTCTAAATGGGTAGAAGCGTGGCTTTACCTAATAACAAAGCCAAGAGTGTCATGGGATTCTAGAAAAAGAACATATTTACTCATTTTGGTACCCAAAGGGCGATAATCAATGATGGTGGTTCTCACTTTTGCAATAAAGCCTTTGCGAGATCGATGGAGAAGTATGGAGTTAAGCATAGGGTGGAAAACTCGTATCATCCTCAGACAAGCGGGTAAGTTAAAGTCTCAATGTTATATCCCGCATTTTGTACGTTGGAATATTGTAAGACAAATTGCGGGTAGTTAAGGGCAAGGCCATTCTCCGGTTTTGTTTTGATGCGCAAGTCGCTTGTAAATATTATAGGCATGGAATATTGAGGGCAAATGTGGAATTTAGAAGTTTCTATTAGTTCATGAATTTTTGGAAAAGCCAATGTGGCCGTGGGTCCCACTTGTGCCTTGGCCACTTGTTGCAAGCCATGCAATAAAACATGTGTTCATCCTATGCTTTGTGGCCAAAAACATATTGTGGAAAAAGATGACAAGGCAAGAATTCATCTTTTGTCATTTGGAAAACTCTAGAAATTTGAAGAAATTTGGAGGGAAAAGAAAGAAAAAAAGAGCACATGGCCGGCCATGTGCTTGGCCATGTGCATGGTCATGTGCCATATTAATATATATATATATATGGAGGGATGATCAAAGAAGGAAAGCTTTCATCATTTTAAGTTCTAGAGAAATCAAGAGAAAAAAAAAAAAGAGAAAGAAAAGAGAGAAGAGGGGAGTTCGGCCAAGCTGGCCGAACAGGGAGCTTGGAGAGTGGTCATGAAAAATAATTTTCTTCCAGATTTTCAACTAAATGGAAGGTCCTCTATCATGTGGAGGAGTTGTTGGAAGAAGTAGATCATTTGTCTTGCCATATACAACTTAGCCGAGAGTGAAGAAGGCAAGAGGAAAAGGTATGATTCAATTCTCTTTTGCATGTTTGTGGATGTTTTGGACGTGTTATAATGCATGGAAATGGATGAAAATCATGAAAGATTGTATATTGGTATGTGTGGCCGTGAGTGAGAGTGTTTGTGTACAAGGAGTGAATTGAATCTATTTGGTATTTTAGTTGTGGTTATGGATGGTTTGTATACGTTATGATATGTAGAAATGGATGAAATTCATAAAGTTGTGGGTGTGGGTATGTTGGCCGAATGGTGGCTGCTTGGTGAAGGAAAAAAATGAATCAAATTTATTTAGTGTTCTTGGTTATTGTTGTTGAGAATTATATGGTGAGAATGAAAGTTTAATGACGTGTGTTGAAGTTGTAATATCATGTGGGCTGTTTTGGGGAGCCAATGTGATTTTAATATAGCTTCTTGTATTAATGAAAATGATGTTGCTAATATATGGCATTGTTAGTATAGTTTATGAGTTCGGAAGAGAGAAATGTATTATGATTGTTCTTAGGGTATTTGAAGGTTTCTGGCAAAGTAAGATATGGTTGGATTGTCTTGAACATTTTGTGAAATGATTATGGATATTGTTATTACGATTGTTGGTTTGGTTGTTGTTGAATTGGCCGAGTTGAATTCTCGCGGTTGATGGATTTATAGGGGAAATGCTGCCGGAATTTCCGTAGATAAAGTGAAGGCTTGGAATCGGCTTCCTTGATGCTTATGACTGATGGATGATGCCTAAATGACATTATCATGGATCGTGAGAAGCCGAGACGTAAGTTTGGATGATCTTAGAGGGCGGCCAAGGTATGTAAAGCTCACCTCTCTTTCTTTGGCATGTCTTAGTATGAATAGGCTATGATATGATCCCCGAGGTAACTCTACTCCTGCGATCCGAGCATGTCCGTGATTCTTATTTGTTTCTCGATATCCATATTTATAATGTAGTCAAATTGTGGTCCTTATGCCTTTGTATGACTAAAAATGAATATGTGTGGAAAGATTGGTTCATAAAAGAGTGTGAAACTACGAACGTCCGTAACTTCCATAGGAAGGCTCGGATCGCTTCGATATGTCCGTAGGAGGTTCTGTAGCGTATTAAGATTATAATGTTCCAAGGCGGGCTCGGATCGGTTGATACTTGTCCGTGGGCCCGCAAGACATTCTGTTGGGTAGTTCTGATGACTTGTTAAAAGAACCTAATAAAGTTAACAATCCGACCCCCGCATGTGATTACTTATTTATCTGTTAAGTCTGAAATAAGAATTCGTATATATATGATTCTGATACGTGATTATGATGCCTAAAGTTCTATTTGATAAGTCCGGATAATATACGGAAGAGATTAGATTTGGTCATTACCGTCGGCTTTGTAAATGATAATTTGTCTGATTATTCTGTTAAGTCTGTGTATATGTATGAAATGAGAATCCGTATGTATATTGTTTGGTACGTAACTATGATTAATAAATCTTTAGTTGATATGTTTCCGAATAATATTCGGAAGAGATTTGATCTGACTATTGCTTTGGCTTGTAAATGATAATTCGTTTGATTATTCTATGGAATCTGTATGAATGTTTTGAGTGGCATATAGATCCCACGATTCTGCTCGTGCACATTTTTGTTATTCCCTCCGCCGAGTCCCGGGCCGGTACTATCGTGCGCACAATGCGAAGTATGATGAGCTTCCGAAGTATGATGAGCGACTATTATTATGGTGTTATGATGTGTCCAGTACGCCGAGCCCCTTTTGGCCGGGACCGTGGTTATATGATATGATGTGTGACGGAGATGCAGGAGATCTGAAAACTTCCGAAGTATGATGAGTTGTGGCGCCCAAGGCAGGAGGGGCGACCACGTTCCGTCCGCCGGGTCCATTATGGGCCGCATAGGGTATGATATGATAATCTGATGATCTGATGACATGTTGACTTGATAATGTGATGATCTGATAATATAATAAGTCTGTTTTGATGACATGATAATCTGATGATACGATAATACGATGATTCTGCTTAATGTGATAATCTGATGACTCTGTTTAATGTGATGATATGGTCAGTTGGTTTCAGAACCGGTGGTGGGGCAAACCCAATGGTGGGGCAAACCCAGTGGCGAGGCAAAATTCCGCACTGGTTTAGGCGAATCCCACATTGGTTTAGGCGAATCCCACATCGGTTAATGTCAGCTACTATGTTGTGTTCTGTTTTATATATACATGAGACAGAAATGTTTCAAAAGAAAGCTAAGTGTTTTGAGCACTCTGATTATTATATCTGTCTTCTGTACCTCTTATGCACTATTTGTATTACAGAGGCATGTACTTCGGTATTCTGACTATTACGTATATTTTCTGTACTCCTCATTTCGGTTATGATCTCGTTTCCTGTATTCCATGCTTTATATACTCAGTACATATTTCGTACTGACCCCCTTTCTTCGGGGGCTGCGTTTCATGCCGCGACCCAGGTGAGCTGATGATAGTAGCAACAGATGATCCAGCGGGATTGGCGAGCTCCATTTTCTCCGGAGTGCTGCCGAGTCAGTATATATGTGTGTTATGGTATCTGGTTATGTTAGAGACTTTGCAGACAGTGTCGTGGGCATAAGATGTCAATTATGTAAGCGGCTATGTAAGCCGACGTATTATTATGCATTGTATTACAAGTTTCATTTGATTTGGGAAAAAGTGAAAAGCATGTTTGATTTTTCCGAAAATTTTCATTATGCATTTATGATCTGGTTAAGGGCCCATTATGACTACGAGTATTATGATAGTCAGAGGGTTCGCTCGGCCCTAAGTAAGGGTCGGGTGCCCATCACACCCTATCGGATTAAGGGTGTGACAAATTGGTATCAGAGCAGTTCGTCCTAGGGGTTGTCTGCAAAGTCGTGTCCGGTAGAGTCCTGTTTATGGTGTGAAGCCGGCCACATTTATAAACAGGAGGCTACGGGGCATCTAGGATGGTTACTCTTCTTTCACCTCTTAGATCGTGCCATAGAGCCAAGTCGTAGGAAATGGGATTTCCGATACTAACCTTTGATTTCGGCAGGGAAACGATGTCGATCGAAGAAGGTGACTGACGATATGGAAGGTTATAAAGCACGCAGGTAAGTAAAGGTACGAAAGACATATGTCAAGTAAGGTATTGGCGTACCATTGAAAGGTAAAGTTGAAGACTGAAAAAGGAAGGTAAGCAAGAAAGTGTGACACGTGTAGTCATGTTGAGCATATGAGGTAAATCTAATATCTTCGGACATTTGTGAATATTGAGATCCCTGTGTGGCTATGATACGATACAATATGATATGATATGCATATATGATGATGGCCCTATGAGGCACTGTTGGTATTTCCTGCGTGCAGGTTTTGGAATAGTAAGAAATACAGAGGAAACTCTGCCGAAATTTTTCTAGAAATAATACGAGAATGAGATACAAAGTTGGAAAATATTTTGAAAAAGTCGAGTTAATAGTAGCGATGAAAAGTTGAATAAGGCGTGAAGTACGGGCCCTCTAGGAATAAGTTAACTGTGGAATGAGTGGTGAAATAGTAAATAAGACGTCGGTAGAAATATGGTAGTAAGGAAATTTGGAAGGACTTGTGCTACTAGGCGATGATTTAGAAAGGACTGGCAGGTTTGGATAAAGTGATATGATTAAGATAAGCGTATGAGGAAAAAGAATTGTGACGAATAGGAATGTATCGATCAGATAGCTGGTAAAATGTGCTGTGGGGACGTTTTGAAATCTGGTAAGGCTCCGACGTACTCTAGGATGTGTAATGAAGGTTGTGCGGTGAGGTGGACGCGATCATACCGACATTAACACACCCGATTTCATTAAAGTCTCAAGGTTAAGCGTGCTGAAGTGAGAGAAATTTCAGGATGGGTGACCCCCTGGGAAGTTTTCTGAAAACCCTACAAATTCAGACGTAAGGAGCGAATAAGAAATTGGAGTAGTCTAAGAGAGATTAGAGTATGTGGAGCGGCCAGAAACCTTAAAAGGACACGTAGAACGGTGTGAATCAGGTCGGCGAAGAGAAGGAGTTAACGGAAAGAAAGAAATAAAAGGGAAGCGAGACAACAGTGTAGTAATAGGTTATGACGTATAACTGAGGGCACGAGTACCATAAGCGGCAGGATTGTGAAAGGCTAAGTTATAGAAAGACAAGAAACAAGGTAGAACGAATGCTAGAGAATGACTGGTATGATACGGATAAAATGTGAACGAACAGAATACTTTTTGAAAATGAGAAAAGGACTATGTAAGAGTAGTGTGTTCTGAATGACACAGAGGTAGCATAAGATTTCTCGTGTGCGGGAAAAGAGATAGGCATGAATGGATAATGGTATAGGAACACCCCTAAAGGGGGGAAGTGGGTGACAGAAAGGCAAAAGTGAAACAGGAACAATTGACACTGTGATATGTTGGATATGGGTGCCTAGACTATAAATAAGAAGAGTGGAAAGTCAGCAAGGACGATGCAGTCGTGATATTTTGAGGACATTATGGAAAAATGTAACAAGGATTTAAGCCAATTATCGAAATAATGTTGAAGACAGATGGGACACGACTATGGTTGAACTAAGGGATCGATGAATGAGCCGTAGGCGGTAGCTATAAAAAGGGAGCTCCCCCGAGGCACTTATGAGACCCCGTACGACCAAGTTGAAAATTCGAGGACGAATGTTCTAAAGGGGGGAAGGATGTTATATCCCGCATTTTGTACGTTGGAATATTGTAAGACAAATTGCGGGTAGTTAAGGGCAAGGCCATTCTCCGGTTTTGTTTTGATGCGCAAGTCGCTTGTAAATATTATGGGCATGGAATATTGAGGGCAAATGTGTAATTTAGAAGTTTCTATTAGTTCATGAATTTTTGGAAAAGCCAATGTGGCCGTGGGTCCCACTTGTGCCTTGGCCACTTGTTGCAAGCCATGCAATAAAACATGTGTTCATCCTATGCTTTGGTGGCCAAAAACATATTGTCGACAAATATGACAAGGCAAGAATTCATCTTTTGTCATTTGGAAAACTCTAGAAATTTGAAGAAATTTTGTTATAGCCCGTACTTTGTACGTTCGAATATTTCGAGATAGTCGAGGAATGTCGAGGGCAAGACCGTTTCCAAAATTATATTAATGAGCAAGTTGGTTATGAATATTATTTATGAACATTATTAGTATGAAAATATTGAGAAAGGCTAAGGGTAAAAAGGAAAATTTGCAAAGTGGCATCATGGGAATTATGTGGAAGGCTAGGGGCAAAATGGTAATTTCACAAAGTGTTCAAGAATGTTCTTGAAGGACCAAAGTGTTCAAGAAAAGGCCATGATGGACCAAAGCTTATGAAACAAGACAAGTGGTCATCTTTGTGCATTTAAGAAAATTCAAGAAAAGAAAAGAAAACTCTAGAAAAATAAAGAGGAGGGCATGTGGCTATTTTGTGATTGGAGGGACCTAATATATATATATAGGAGAGAGTTCATCTTTTAGTTGAAGAAGTTGGAGAGAAAGAAGAGCAAGGAGAAAGAACAAAAAAAAAAAAAACAACAACATTCGGCCATGGTGGCCGAATTTTAAGGCCATGGAAATGTTCAAGAAAAATTTATTTCTCCTAGCTTTTCTACTAATTGAAACGTCCTCTTTAACGTGGAGTGATTATTGGAGGAAGTAGAACCCTTGTTGCGCAAGTTGAGTCTAACCAAGCAAGGAAAGTTAAGTGAGAAAGGTATGTATTCAATCTTCATTTATGTGTTGTGAGTATTGTAGAAAGTAGAAATGGATGAAGTTCATGAAACATTAATATGGAGGTTGTGGCCGTGTGTGTTTGTTGTGGTGTGGGAAGATTGAACTAGTTTTATGTAGTATGTTGCTTGTTGTTGTAATGTATAGAAAAAGATAAAAATTCATGGAAATATGTGTGTAGTGTTGTAGCCGTGCATGTAGAGGATTGGCCGAATATATGTTGTGTTGTGTAGATGTGGTGAATTGACTCCTATTCAATATTTTGGTTATTGTCGTTATAGATTCTATAATGTAAAACGAGGATTTAATGGTTGGAAATAAAGTTGTGATTGTTATGGATCATGGAAAAGGTTAGTGTAACATTGGTATGGTTTCTTATGTTGGTAGGAATGATATTTCCAATATGTTGATTATGAATATAATACATGAATGTGAAAGTGAAGTATGTGTTGGAAGATTGTAAGATTAGGGTTGTTGGAGTTGAATTGAATTAAATATAAATGGAATGTCGTTGGCAAGATTGTTGGTATTGTTGATTAGTGATTTTGGCCGAGTTCCATTCTCGGGTTGTTGCTGTTAATATTGGCCGAGTTAGATTCTCGGGGATGGCACATTTACTGGGGAAATGCTGCCGAAATTCCGTAGACAAATGTGAATTCAAGATTTGGTTCCTAAAAGCTCTAATTAATGTTTGGTAAATGTGACCAAATGTAGATTTTGGAGAAGTTGGAACTTGAATTTGGAGGAGCGTAAGAAGCGGAAAAAGGTATGTAAGGCTTCACTCTTCTTCCTTTGGCATGCCTTAGATGTAATAGGCTTGAATACGTGTCTCGGGGACCACTCTAATTCTAGAAATCCGAGCTTGAACTTGACTACTATTCATTCAGTAGAATTGAGTTAAATGCTTATGAATAGTTGAAAGAATTGTCTAAACACCTGGAACTTGCAGGAATAGGATCCGTTTACCCTAAAACTCTCATAAGTCATGCCATGAAGCGTATTATACGTAAATTGTGTACGCCGCCTCATTTGACTCGAGGCGGGCCCACTATTCCTTAATTTCCTCCTATGGCTCCGTTTGGTTTATTTCCGTATTACAGTTAAAGGAAACTCTTGGACATCATTCCGACTACTAAATGATAGTTGTTTTAATTAATCCCTCGATTCCAAGGCATGATTTTTTTCATAAAAAGTTCCTAAATGTTTTCCAAAATATTTATTCTTCTCCAAATCTAAGTTTTATAATTCTTTTTGAAAGTTTCTATATCTAGAATGACGACTCCGATTTTACAACGACAAAGATGATGCTAAATATGAGAAAATGTCTATGACACGATATGCTATGACATGACACGATATGCTATGACATGACATGATATGCTATGATATGACACGATATGCTATGACATGATACGATACAATATGACATGTTCTACGTTCTCTTAATGTTATTTTTCGTTGGTAGTCTCGCCTTATGATTATCGTTCCTTCAAGGTGAGACATGACGACCATGATTATTCCATAATGTAATCGGAGGTTTCCGACCTTACGTCACTCCGACGAATACATGACTTTCTTTAGGCCCTCATGCATGCCATACCTGTATACGTACATGGGTTGGGGGGATGGGATACATGTAAATGTGGGGAATGGGAAGGGATACATGTTTCATTGCCACCTGGTCAGCTGGCTTATCATCCCGGACGCGGGATGCCCGGACGCGGGATTTATGGGCGAGCCGACTTGTTCGGCGCTATGATACCATATGACCAGACAAGCATGCATGGCATCCGCCCCCAGGGGCACTCATATGCACAGGTTACTCTGCTATCCTATGATATGTTCTATGTTTCCATGCAGATATTGTTCATATGTACAGGTTACAGCTTTACATGATATGTTCCATACGTACAGGTTACAGCTTTCCATGTGACACTTTTGCATAATCGAAAAAAATGCGAAATAATTGAGAATTATGAGAAAAAAGGCCATGTTTGAATTTTTCTTAGTAGGTGTGGCGGATATGACAACTTGAAGGTGGAAGCACGGAGAAGGCTTAAGGGCAAAATTGGAATTTTGGAAATTGTGTTTCGGAAATTTCAAAACATGATTCATGATGAATTGGCTAAAAAAAAAAAAAAAAAAAGAAACTAAGGCCCAACTTTGGAGGGTGGCGGCCATGCCATGCTTGGCCCAAGCCCAACCCCAATTAGTCATGTGACTAATTATATTAAGGGATAAGTTTTCAAGAATCTTCAAGAAAAACAAAGAAAGAACAAGAAAAGAAAGAGAGAGAGAGTGCACGGCCAAGAGAGAAAAGAGAGAAAGAAAAAGAAGAAAAATTCTTGGAGCTAAATCCTTGGTCCAAAAATTGTGATTTTCCTATATTTCTACTAAGTTCAAGATGCTCTCCAAGTTGGTATAATTTTTAAGGCAAGAAGAGCTTCTTTTGGCAAGTGGAAGAAATTGGAAAGGTAAGGATTTCATGCTTTTATTATGTTATGAAAGGTTTATGGATGTTAGAATAAGTGGAATGGTATGGAAATCATGGAATTGTGTTGGGTATGTGTTAGCCGTGCATGTGTGTGAGTGTGTTGTGGCCGTGTATGTGCATGGTTGTGTATGGAAGATGTGTTGGATTTTATGTTGTATTTTAGTTGTGGTTATGATGAAATTCATGTTGAAAATGAAAGTAGAATGAATTGATGGAAGTTGGAAAAATAGGATGTTGGCCGTGAGCCATGAGAAAAATTGAAATGAAGATGAATTGCTTTGTTTGATATGTTAGTTGTGTAGTTATGATCCTTGTATTGTAAGTATAGAAAAAAAAATGATGTAAGTTTGTATGAAAATGGAATATGGAAGTTTATGTTGATTTGGTATGAATTTATGAAATGATGGGAATGAAGTGTTTAAGGCATAGAATATGAATAAGGTTGATGAATTTGGATGATGGAAATGTGTTATGAACTTGTATGTTAAAGATTGGAGGAATTGGATAAATTGTGGTTTTGGTGGAAAGTTCGCATGCTTTGTATATTTTATGTATATCTTGTATATACGTGGTAGAAATGTTATGATATGTTTCCAAATAGAATTTGTAATGATCTCGATTAATATGTTGAGATTGAATTGGAAGCATGAAGTTGAAATGAGAATTATGGCATTATGTTGGAAAGTAGGCATATTGTGTTGATTGTTGTTGTTGTTGGTGATGTTGTTGGCTTATTGTTGGTTGTTTTGAGCCGAGTTGAATCTCGGGGTGTCATATTTACTGAGAGGAGGTTGCCGAAATTTCGGTAGCCAAATGCTTAACCAAAGTTGAAATGTTAACTTGCATGAATAGTAACTGGTAAGAGTGACCATTTGCAGATTTCTGACGAAATTGGAAGTGAAGCCAAGCGAGCATAAGGCGTAATTGAGGTATGTAAAGCCGTCCCTATCCTTCTTTGGCATGTTCTGAGTGTACTAGGCTTGGAAGCGAGCCTCGATTGAACTTCTGCGTCTCATAATCTAAGATTGAAAATAGCGCCAAATCGTTCAATAAGATTGAACCTATTTCTTCACAGATCGTCATCAAAATGATTTATGTGTACGAAACCTCCCCAAATGGACTTGGATTGTCCCAAACGCTTATAAATGATTTTATAAAGTCTATGATCCGTAACTTATGACCGCCGCCTCGACTTGACTCGAGGTGGGCCCCTGATTCCGAGACCTCTTATTATGGTTCTAATTAATTTATTTCTTTACAATGTTTAGAGAAATCTTTTGATGATCGCACCGTTGTCGAACAATGAATATGATGAATTTTATGATATGTCTTGACATGAGTTATGATCCTTAAAATATGATCGAAGTCGATAATCGTGCCATCCAAAAAGGGCATACATATACCTATACGAGTATCGTCCGTTTTCCTTGAAATGATATGTCATTTGTGTTGTTCCGTTTGCTTAAGAACGATCCTTCTGAATCTTTTGTAAGTCCCATGATATATTTGTTACGTACGAATAGTCTCCAAAAACCCTCGATTTGACATAATCCGTCATGGCATCCGAAAGGTACGTATTATGACTATTTGTGTGATTGGTCGGTCGAGTCCGGACTTATATGCATATGTTTCTGCACTACTCTGTTCGTGCAAGCTATGATATGTCTTTTCACAGAGCCGGGCCAGGACATGTTCTCGTGCGCACTTCTCTGCATTATTCACCGAGTCCCTCATACTTGCGGGCCGGGACACGTTATTTGTATATGATTATGATATGATGATACGGGGATGGCGGCCAGGACGGCATATGATTATTATTCACCGAGACCCGCGGTAGAGGGCCGGGACACGTTATGTATACATGATATATGATTTGACAGATGTGATTCCATATTACCGAGTCCCTTAATAAGGGCCGGATACGTCATCTACACATATGGTACATGATTCTGTTATGCATGACTTTACTTACCGAGTCCCTTATCCGAGGGCCGGGACACGATACATGTTCGCATGATATTATATGATCGATATGCATTATGTCTTCTGAGGTCTCGGACACGGTGTTACTTTTTGTATTTCGGATTCTAATTACGGCTCCGTACGTTATGCTTCGTACTCTGTCTTTGATCATGGTTATACTTGTTACCTTTCTCGCTTTACATACTCGGTACATCTTCGTACCGACCCCCTTGCTTCTCGGGGGGCCGTGTTACATGCCCACGGTACGGACGCACCGCGTGATACGCCACCGGTCTAGGACTTCGGTCTATTTATTTTGAGGAGCTCCCTTTGATCCGGAGCTGATACTTTTGGTATATATCTTCTGTTGTTCATATGTTCTGTATATATGACTATTTGGGTACGGCGGGGCCTGTCCGTCTTCGATTCTCGTTCGTATGTTAGAGGTCCGAGACATGATTGTGGGTTGTGAGTTGTCACCGGTCGGTACGTATGTTCGGGTTTGCGACTGCTGCATTATGATAGCCTCGGCGGCTAGTGTACGAGTCTAAGTATGTTTATGTATGTATGTATATTTTCATGCGACGTACCCGATATTTGTATGAATTTATGTATGTCTAAACAAGATTATACTGTTTGATATACCGGATCCGTCGGTAGGTGCGTACGGGTGTCCGGTTAGGACACCGGTCGCGGCCCACGGGGTTGGGTCGTGACAAAAGTGGTATCGAGCGGTCGGTTCTCGGAATGTCTACAGGCCGTGTCTAGTAGAGTCTTGTTTATCGGTGTGTTGGGCCCCACATCTATAAACAGGAGGCTACAGGACATCTAGGATGTTATGTTGCCCTTTCTTGACTCTTAGATCGTGCGTTAGAGCTGTGTTATCAGGATGTTTTCCCTTCTGACGAACTGTTATGTTTTCAGCGATGCCTCCGAAGAAAGCGACGGCTGCCCAAAAGGGCAAAGCAGTGCCGGAGACAGGAGAGACTAGCCGGGCTCAGAGGGTTACTAGGGCCCGTGCCCGGGCTATGCCCGATATTGTGCCCCAGTCGGAGGGTTCAGCCACTCCGCCACCAGATGAGGCCGGGGCAGGCCCCTCAGCAGCTCCAGCGCCCGCTCCCCAGCCCGGGGCGGAGGACAGGACATTGAGGGAGGCAGTACAGCTGCTGACGACGATAGTGGCCGGACAGGCTCGAGGACGCGGACAGAGAGGAGATGATGATGACAGGCGTGATAGCCTGAGGGTCCGCGATTTTCTGACATGTGGCCCCCCTGAGTTTTTCGGGTCTAAGCCCGAGGAGGACCCCCATGACTTCATTCGGGGGATGAGACGTGCATGGGGACCGGTCGGGGCTTCGAGACCGAGTCCGTCGAGTTAGCCTCGCACAGACTACGAGATGTTGCGGCTAACTGGTATGAGTCCTGGGAGCTGTCCAGGGGTGAGGATGCTCCCCCAGCTACGTGGGACGAGTTCACAGCCGCTTTCCTCCGCCACTTTCTACCACCAGAGCTGCGACGGGCGAGAGTTGACCGATTTTTGCAGATTAAGCAGAGGGGCAGGAGTATTCGAGAGTATAATTTGGAGTTTGACTCTCTGGCCCGATATGCGCCGACGATTGTGGCCGATATGGAGGACCGGATGCACCGGTACGTGATGGGGCTGGACCCCTATTTGGTTGATTGTTGCATGGCGATGGCGGCGCGACGGTATGGACATCGCCCGCTACGGTGCTTATGCACGGGGGTAGAGGACCGGCATAGGGAAGATCAGTCCGGTAGAGAGTATGACAGAGACGCCCAAGAGAGGCCCATTTTGAGGAGTATCGGAGGTTCTCGAGGCGGACGGCCTCGCCGACGGACCGGTAGATTCTTTCCTCCGTCGGACCGCGGTACCCGGTCCGTTGGTAGACATTTTGATGGCGCGGGTCCGTCCGGGAGTATAAATAAGTTCTAGGGCCTTGGATTCGCAGCCGAGTACGGGGTTCGTCGGTCGAGGTTATCTTTGCCCTAGTGTCCTCGGTGTGGCGAGCACCATCGGGAGAGTGCCGTCTTGCCACCGGCAAAACTTGTTTTCGTGCGGCCGACAGGGCCACATCATGAGGGAGTGCCCGCACAGGGGCGGTTCAGGTTCAGCCCAGCCTACTCGGTCAGATGCCGGCTCGTTTTCTCCTTCGGTAGCCATGCGCCCCACGGGGCGAGATATGCCGGCACCAGTGAGGCGCGGCAGAGGTCGGAGTGGGGCACCCAGTTCTAGCGGTCCTTCGAACCGCGTATATGCTTTGACCGGCCGGCAGGACCCGGGAGTGTCACCAGATGCAGATCCAGGTATACTATTAACCTTTCCTCGAAAAGTACGTGCATTGATTGATCTGTATTCCATTATGTTGTATGACTTTCTTTTCTGGGTGCTAGTAAGAGTAAAGCATAAACCCAAAATTACAAGAACCTCGTGAGGTAGCTATACATATGTACAGATGGAAACAGGAGGGCGATGTGGTAACTGTATAGTCTAGACCGGGGTGGGACCCGCTACGGAAATTTTTTGAAAAATTTTATTAAGGCCTGACCACCCTAAATTACGTGACGAAGGTCGTGTGGGGCAGATGACGCAGCTTATATTAGCGTTAACGTACCAAAATGCGTGAAAGATTTGAAGTTAAGCGTGCTAAGACCAGAGAAATTCTGGGATGGGTGACCCCCCTGGGAAGTACGTCAAGAATTTTCACAAATATGGATATGGGGACTAAATGAGAACTTGGGGTAACTTAAGTAGGATGACAAGGAAATTTCGTAAGACTCTGACGTACAGTAAAGGTAGTTCGACTCTGACTGCGATTCTGTACGCTATATTTCTGCGTCCCTGCTTTCGGTGAAGCTCTGTTTACTATACCCTGTGCTTCTGAATCTCATTACGTATCTGTGTAACATACCTCTGTACGTCCAACTCCGATCATAATTCTGTCCGATATACTTCGGTACGTCCGGTTCGATTTTAAATCGTACGATAAATCTCTATATGTCGACTCGATTATAGATCCGTCGATATGTCTCTCCCGTACGTACGCTCCGAATTTGAATTCGTTTAAGATAATCATCGGAATATGATTAAATACGTCGTATTTTCGTACTTCGACCCCGGACATGACTCCGTCTGACGTCCGTTTGATCTTCTGGTTCTGGTTGAGATTCTGTCCACCGTGCATTCGATTTAAGACGGTATGAACAACCCTAATAAGGTGATATAGAAGAAAGATGGATGAAGTTGGAAAATCAAGGCCGTTACAAGTTCTTCGATCAAGTGCAAGTATGTAAATGGCAAGTAGACCTCCCCGGCTGATTTTGATCTACCACGAGGCTGAATTAACATTCGAGGACGAATGTTTTAAAAGGGGGGGAGGATGTTATATCCCGCCTTTTTGCATAATCGAAAAAATGCGAAATAATTGAGAATTATGAGAAAGAAGGCCATGTTTGAATTTTTCTTAGTAGGTGTGGCGGATATGACAACTTGAAGGTGGAAGCACCGGAGAAGGCTTAAGGGCAAAATTGGAATTTTGGAAATTTGTTTCGGAAATTTCAAAACATGATTTTAATGAATTGGGCCAAAAAAAAAAAAAAAAAGATGCCCAAAAAATGAGGCCCAACTTTGGAGGGTGGCCGGCCATGCCATGCTTGGCCCAACCCACCAATTTAATTAATTTGCATGTGCTAATTATTATATAAGGGAGTTTTCAAGAATCTTCAAGAAAAACAAAGAAAGAACAAGAAAAGAAAGAGAGGAGAGTGCACGGCCAAGAGAGAAAAGAGAGAAAGAAAAAGAAGAAAAATTCTTGGAGCTAAATCCTTGGTCCAAAAATTGTGATTTTCCTATATTTCTACTAAGTTCAAGATGCTCTCCAAGTTGGTATAATTTTTAAGGCAAGAAGAGCTTCTTTTGGCAAGTGGAAGAAATTGGAAAGGTAAGGATTTCATGCTTTTATTATGTTATGAAAGGTTTATGGATGTTAGAATAAGTGGAATGGTATGGAAATCATGGAATTGTGTTGGGTATGTGTTAGCCGTGCATGTGTGTGAGTGTGTTGTGGCCGTGTATGTGCATGGTTGTGTATGGAAGATGTGTTGGATTTTATGTTGTATTTTAGTTGTGGTTATGATGAAATTCATGTTGAAAATGAAAGTAGAATGAATTGATGGAAGTTGGAAAAATAGGATGTTGGCCGTGAGCCATGAGAAAAATTGAAATGAAGATGAATTGCTTTGTTTGATATGTTAGTTGTGTAGTTATGATCCTTGTATTGTAAGTATAGAAAAAAATGATGTAAGTTTGTATGAAAATGGAATATGGAAGTTTATGTTGATTTGGTATGAATTTATGAAATGATGGGAATGAAGTGTTTAAGGCATAGAATATGAATAAGGTTGATGAATTTGGATGATGGAAATGTGTTATGAACTTGTATGTTAAAGATTGGAGGAATTGGATAAATTGTGGTTTTGGTGGAAAGTTCGCATGCTTTGTATATTTTATGTATATCTTGTATATACGTGGTAGAAATGTTATGATATGTTTCCGAATAGAATTTGTAATGATCTCGATTAATATGTTGAGATTGAATTGGAAGCATGAAGTTGAAATGAGAATTATGGCATTATGTTGGAAAGTAGGCATATTGTGTTGATTGTTGTTGTTGTTGGTGATGTTGTTGGCTTATTGTTGGTTGTTTTGAGCCGAGTTGAATCTCGGGGGTGTCATATTTACGAGAGGAGGTCTTTGCCGAAATTTCGGTAGCCAAATGCTTAACCAAAGTTGAAATGTTAACTTGCATGAATAGTAACTGGTAAGAGTGACCATTTGCAGATTTTTGACGAAATTGGGAGTGAAGCCAAGCGAGCATAAGGCGTAATTGAGGTATGTAAAGCCGTCCCTATCCTTCTTTGGCATGTTCTGAGTGTACTAGGCTTGGAAGCGAGCCTCGATTGAACTTCTCGCGTCTCATAATCTAAGATTGAAAATAGCGCCAAATCGTTCAATAAGATTGAACCTATTTCTTCACGATCGTCATCAAAATGATTTATGTGTACGAAACCTTCCCAAATGGACTTGGATTGTCCCAAACGCTTATAAATGATTTTATAAAGTCTATGATCCGTAACTTATGACCGCCGCCTCGACTTGACTCGAGGTGGGCCCACAGATTCCGAGACCTCTTATTATGGTTCTAATTAATTTATTTCTTTACAATGTTTAGAGAAATCTTTTGATGATCGCACCGTTGTCGAACAATGAATATGATGAATTTTATGATATGTCTTGACATGAGTTATGATCCTTAAAATATGATCTGAAGTCAGTAATCGTGCCATCCCCAAAAAGGGCATACATATACCTATACGAGTATCGTCCGTTTTCCTTGAAATGATATGTCATTTGTGTTGTTCCGTTTGCTTAAGAACGATCCTTCTGAATCTTTTGTAAGTCCCATGATATATTTGTTACGTACGAATAGTCTCCAAAAACCCTGATTGACATAATCCGTCATGGCATCCGAAAGGTACGTATTATGACTATTTGTGTGATTGGTCTGTTGAGTCTGGACTTATATGCATATGTTTCGCACTACTCGTTCGTGCAAGCTATGATATGTCTTTTCACCGAGCCCGGGCCGGGACATGTTCTCGTGCGCACTTCTCTCGCATTATTCACCGAGTCCCTCGTACTTGCGGGCCGGGACACGTTATTTGTATATGATTGTGATATGATGATACGGGGATGGCGGCCGGGACGGCATATGATTATTATTCACCGAGACCCGCAAGAGAGGGCGGGACACGTTATGTATACATGATATATGATTTGACGGATGTGATTCCATATTACCGAGTCCCTTAATAAGGGCGGGATACGTCATCTACACATATGGTACATGATCCGTTATGCATGACTTTACTTACCGAGTCCCTTATCCGAGGGCCGGGACACGATACATGTTCGCATGATATTATATGATCTGATATGCATTATGTCTTCTGAGGTCTCGGACACGGTGTTACTTCTTGTATTTCAGATTCTAATTACGGCTCCGTCTGTTATGCTTCTGTACTCTGTCTTTGATCATGGTTATACTTGTTACCTTTCTGCTTTACATACTCGGTACATCTTCGTACTGACCCCCTTGCTTCTCGGGGGCTGTGTTACATGCCCACAGGTACGGACGCACCGCGTGATACGCCACCGGTCTAGGACTTCAGTCTGCTGTTTTGAGGAGCTCCCTTTGATCCGGAGCTGATACTTTTGGTATATATCTCTGTTGTTCATATGTTCGTATATATGACTATTTGGGTACGGCGGGGCCCCGTCCCGTCTTCTCGATTCTCGTTCGTATGTTAGAGGTCTGCAGACATGATTGTGGGTTGTGAGTTGTCACCGGTCGGTACGTATGTTCGGGTTTGCGACTACGTCTCGTTATGATAGCCTCGGCGGCTAGTGTACGGGTCTAAGTATGTTTATGTATGTATGTATATATTTTCATGCGACGTACCCGATATTTGTATGAATTTATGTATGTCTAAACAAGATTAGCTGTTTGATATACCAGATCTGTCAGGTAGGTGCGTACGGGTGTCCAGTTAGGACACCAGTCGCGGCCCACGGGGTTGGGTCGTGACAGACATGTTCCATATGCACAGCTTACTCCCTTACACATGATATGTCTCATATGTACAGAATACTCTCTCTCACATGACATGCTCTATATTCCCGTGATGTTACTATCCACGTTTTGTATCCTCTAATATGTTATTACTCATGCCTTACATACTCAGTACATTGTTCGTACTGACGCCCCTTTTTGTGGGCGCTGCGTTTCATGCCGCGCAGGTACACCAGATGAGTAGAAGCCATTACAGAAGACGTTCCAGCGGGGTTAGTAGACTCCATTTGTTACGAGTTGTCTAGTCGAGTATGTGTCTTTGTGCAGTTTGTTCGAAGTTAGAGACTTTGCAGATAGAGTCGTGGGTCTAGAGTGTCAGTTTTGAAAATGGCTCCACTAGCCGATGTGTTTCTATTGTACACTATGTTGCATAGTTCTTACGCTTACAGATTGTGTTTAATTTGAGAACGACAAAAAGATTTTGGAAGTTTTACCATGTATTTTATTTTTGATTGATCTAAGAATCCAAGGAAAGTATATATGTAATAAGAGTCAGCGGGTTCGATCGGCTCCAAATATGGGGTCGGGTGCCCATCACACCCTAGTGAGATCGGGGCGTGACAAATTTGGAGGGAAAAGAAAGAAAAAAAAAAGAGAGGAAAAGGAGAGCACATGGCCGGCCATGTGCTTGGCCATGTGCATGGTCAAGTGCCATATTAATATATATATATATATGGAGGGATGATCAAAGAAGGCAAGCTTTCATCATTTTAAGTTCTAGAGAAATCAAGAGAAAAAAAAAAAAAGAGAAAGAAAAGAGAAGAGGGAGTTTCGGCCCCGGCCGAACGGGGAGCTTGGAGAGTGGTCTTGAAAAATAATTTTCTTCCAGATTTTCAACTAAATGGAAGGTCCTCTATCATGTGGAGGAGTTGTTGGAAGAAGTAGATCATTTGTCTTGCCATATACTGTTACAACCCGTATTTTTCACCGTTGGGAACCTCGGGATTTTCGAGACAAATTAAGGACAATGAAATGCATTGATCTTGTTTGGTTCATAAGTTGGTTAAGGAAAATTTAGACGTGGAAATATTGGAAAAGTCTAAGGGCAAAATTGGAATTTTGGAAAAAGGTTTCATGAATTACCAAAGTATGGGCTAAGGAAATTGGGCTTGGAAAATTGAGAAAAAAATAAAAGGAGCAAGCTTGGCCCAACCCATAGGGTGGCCGGCCATGCTTTGAAATTTAAAGGAAAAAAATGATCCAAGCCCAAGCTAATTAGTCATGTGACTTGGTCATGTGGCAACTTATTTAAAGGAGCAAGAATTCATTAACTCTCTAGAATTTTCAAGACAAGGCAAGAAGGAGAAAACAAGAGAAAAACTTGGGAGCAAAAATAAAGGCCATTCGGCCAAGTTCAAGAAAAACCAACCCTCAAAAATATTGATCCAAAAATTATTCTCTTGTGGTTTCCCTACTAATTCAAGGTCCCTTTACAACTTGGCGTAGTTGGTTTGGAAGATTAAGCTTTGGTTTCGTCGCTTGGACAACTTGAGAAAGTGAAGAAGTTGGAGGTGAAAGGTAAGAATTCATTCCTTCTAATTATGTTATGAAGGCTTGTATGGTTTGTAGTGTATGGAAA